>NC_088242.1:22341454-22641454 GCF_036934945.1 Oncorhynchus masou masou | reverse complement strand
CTCTGGAGACTTAAAGGAATGGATCGTCTTGACCTGATATGCTGCTTTCTCGGGAAAGGAAAACCTTTTTGGATAGATGAGAGGTTGCATAGCAACTTGCAGGATTCCCTCGTGTTCTGTGTCTGCGTAGGAAATGCGTTATAAAAAGGGGAAGGCACACTGAATTGTTCCTCAAAAGAATCACTAGTACTACAGATATGACTAAAACATTCCTGACTACTTCATGACCAGTCTAGCAGGTAGGTGTAACGAGGCCCTCAACAAAACTTGTAGCGTACGCATAGCAGTGTTCTAGCATACTGGTCCGTTGGCCTTCATACTTTTTGAATTCTCCGTGCAGCTTAAGCAATTTCTCCAACTGTTAACACATTCAAATAAATAGAGGACCCGTACCAGAACCGCGTTGGCTGGGAATTATGGCGAGGTGCATGGTCAGACTTCGTATCCTCACCACCCGCGGATGGTGTTCTCAGAGCCGCGTAGCTATGTCACAATGGGACGCTGGACTATCACGTCTCAGTGTCTGTGGACTACGATATACGCTTGAAACAGGTGGGCAACTGGTCAGGCCTAGGCTTCATACAGAGTGTGGGGTTGATAATTGATGCATTTCATTTTGTTTCAGTGGCAGGTTGTGTAACATAAGCTCACAGCCACCCAAAGGGATACAGTTAGTGGTGGGATAAGCTAAGCTCCATATAAAGTCAGTCTTCCCCTTCCCTCTTGAGCTGAAGTCTGCTGTGCTGGGGCTGATGACGGGCTGGCCTGGGTTGGGAACAGCTGTGGCTGTGGCTATGGGACCCAGGACTCAGGCTGAGGTGTTAATTCTATTTCCTGGGTCAGGAAACGCGTCAGGGGGTCAGGGTTCGCGAGAGAGAGGGAGAAGAGAGGTCTGTACTGCAGTTGGAGCGGCAGCCAGGGCGAGAGCAGAACTGTCCCTCGTGCAGACCAAGAGCTCACACGCAGGACTGCTCATGGTCACATAAAATCACAATCGTTTCAGTTTCCAATAACGACGTCATTCTGACCTGCACATAAAACTCTGACACCCACATAACTGTACCTCTGCTTTGCTACCCCTTCCCTACAGGCCTGTGTGCAAAAATACCAGGAGTGCAGAAGAGAGGAGTGTATCACGGAATACAGCCCTAGTGTTTGGAGCAGGGTTGGGGTCAATCCAGATGTTTTTTTTTTATTCACTCCCATTCAACTCATTAATTGAAATTCAAAATTGGCCACAATCCCACAGGACGTAGAATTGTATTTGTGTTTGAGTGACAGGAAGTATAATTTAATTCCGTGCAATTCAAAGAAATTCCACTCAGTCATAGAACATGAGTTTCTATGACTTCCAGTTACCAAAGAATAAATCACTTAGAGCCCGACCGATAAAAATCGGTTGATCTTTTCACAGACACACTTGTATCGGCCCTTATTCCACAGATAAAGCGCCTATATTATATACATAGAATGAACAAATGACGGTCAATTTTTTACATTTTCAATGGTAGCCTGAAGAGGGCACTCTACGAGCTGTTCATTGAACATCATTCAGCCCGAGGTCACCACGTGAGAGAGCGTAGGCATGGTAATTTGATGGTGAGTAGCTTGCCACAGCCAACATATTAGAATAAGTAAATAATCAAAAGTACACATCACCAAGCAAGCAGCCCTGTCCTCATCACATTCTCACTTAGTCAACATTAGCTGGCTAGCTAGCCGGCAAGGAGGTTAGCTTAGCTAGTTAGCAATCTGTGCTACTTATGTGCCAAAACTGGACAGGCGCCAAAGTGAAAACTGTTAGTGTCTGGGCCTAATACCTTAGCTAGTGGGGCTTATTTTGTTCGTTTTCCGAAATATGAAAATCAAAAAGCAAGACAGTTGGCGCAGATCTATCCTTCAGGCCATGCGCACTAGCTAAATCAGAATGTGCGACAAACCAGTGTGGCAAGCATTTGCCTGCATAAATGTTCAGCCATCAACGCATTCCATTTGCAATTGAAATGTATAGCCAATACCTTTTGTATTGAATAACAGTGTAAAATAGATATGGTTTCTGTAAGAAAAAATTGTCGTAATGACCATCTAGCTTTTGCTTGTTATAACCAAAGATTATGGATAGACTGACAAGATATTTGTCTCTCTGCCCTAACAATGGGTGTCGCTGTCCACAAAGCGGTGCGGTGGGCGGGCTAGCTCCCATCTATCCTTTCTTTGGATTGGTGGACACATCTCATTATTGTTATCATTTTTTGAATATTTGATGAGGGTTGTTGACGTCAAACGCCTGTATTCAATGGAGAGAGATGGTATGCTACTAGCCTCATGCCACTAATAAGCATACCATCGAGACAACAATATTTTTTTGCCGGGATGTCACGTACACTAGTTATATCAGTACACTCGTAACAACTTAAGCGTAACAAAACTTCTATTTGATCAAATCAACCATACATAGCAAATAAGCCATTCATTTTTTTGGGACCAAATTCAACACTCATTGACCTCCATACAAAAACTCCTTTCGTGGTGGGTGAAACAAAAACACGCCACCTGTTGGAGGGAGACAGATTTTCCTCTGATTTGAATGGTTGCCATAAAGTGTTTGTTTACATGACCTTTGTTGTAAACACTGTAGTAAATCTACTCAAGACAAATGCTGATACTGACATCTAGTGGTGACATTATGAAAAGCATGTTAGTGCATTTCAATACTTATTTGTGAACTTGTTAAATTCCTTCAAGCAGCCACCCCCTGTGGTGGTTTAGTACAAACACTTCTACATACAGCTTATCCACTGTACAACTTAAATATGTGTCCAAGGCAAACTAAACAAGTTTTGTATTTACTGTCGTATTTATAGAGGATATACACTGAACAAAAATATAAACACAACACGTAAAGTGTTGGTCCCATGTTTCATGAGCTTAAAGATTCCATACATTTTCCATATGCACAAAAAGCTTATTTCTCTCAAATTCTGCATTTCTTCTTTGCCAAGATAAGCCATCCATCCACATTACAGGTGTGGCATATCAAGAAGCTGATTAAACAGCTTGGTCATTACAAAGGTGCACCTTGTACTGAGGACAATAAAAGGCCACTAAAATGTGCAGTTTTGTCAAACAACACAATGCCACATATGTCTCAAGTGTTGAGGGAGTGTGCAATTGGCATGCTGAATGCAGGAATGTCCACCAGAGCTGTTGCCAGATAATGTTTATTTCTCTACAATAAGCCGCCTCCAACGTTGTTTTAGATATTTTAGCAGTACTTCCAATCGGCCTCAGAAATGCAAACGACGTGTACCCACACCAGCCCAGGACATCTACATAAACACAGCAACAAAAAAAAACATGTTTTTTTTCAGGACCCTGTCTTTCAAAGAAAATTCATAAAACTCCACATAACTTTAACCTCTTTACAATGAAGATCTGTAAACACAGTTTCCATGACACTAATAGCTTACAGATGGTAGGCAATTAAGGTCACAGTTATGAAAACTTAGGACACTAAAGAGGCCTTTCTACTGACTCTGAAAAACACCAAAAGAAAGATGCCCAGGGTCCCTGCTCATCTGCGTGAACGTGCCTTAGGCATGCTGCAAGGAGGCAAGAGGACTGCAGATGTGGCCATGGAAAAAATTGCAATGTCTGTACTGTGAGACGCCCAAGACAGCACTACAGGGAGACAGGATGGATAGCTCATCGTACTCGCAGCAGCAGATCACGTGTAACACCTGCACAGGATCGGTACATCCGCACATCATAACTGGGGGACAGGTACAGGATGGCAACAACAACTGCTCGAGTTACACCAGGAATGCACAAGCCCTCCATCAGTGCTCAGACTGTCCGGAATAGGCTGAAAGAGGCTGGACTGAGGGCTTGTAGGCCTGTTGTAAGGCAGGTACAACACCAGACATCACCGGCAGCAACTTTGCCTATGGGCTCAAACCCACCGTCGCTGGACCAGACAGGACTGGCAAAAAGTGCTCTTCACTAACGAGTCGCGGTCTTGTCTCACCAGGGGTGATGGTCGGATTCGCGTTTATCGTCAAAGGAATGAGCTTTACACCTGAGGCCTGTACTCTGGAGTTTAAGGTGGAGGGTCCATCATGGTCTGGGGCGGTGTGTCACAGCATCATGGGACTGAGCTTATTGTCATTGCAGGCAATCTCAATGCTGTGCGTTATAGGGAAGACATCCTCCTCATTCATGTGGTACCCTTCCTGCAGGCTCATCCTGACATGACCCTCCAGCATGACAATGCCACCACCCATACTGCTCGTTCTGTGCGTGATTTCCTTCAAGATAGGAATGTCAGTGTTCTGCCATGGCCAGCGAAGAGCCCGGATCTCAATCTCGTTGAGCACGCCTGGGACCCGTTGGATCGGAGGGTGAGGGCTAGGACCATTGCCCCCAGAAATATCCGGGAACTTGTAGGTGCCTTGGTGGAAGAGTGGGGTAGCATGAGGAGACACACTGCCGTACGTAATGTAGCTGGTGGCCACACCAGAAACTGTTACTTTTGATTTTGACACCCCCCCCCCCCTTTGTTCAGAGACAAGTTATTTCTGTTAGTCACATTAGACGTTATGTTCATACAAATATTTACACATGTTAATTTTGCTGACAAACCGTTGACAGTGAGAGGACGTTTCTTTTTTGCTGAGTTTATATATAGCAACATGTTTGATTTATTATATACAAGATATACACTATATATTAAAAAGTATATATTTCAACCACACCCGTTGCAAACAGGTGTATCAAATCGAGCACACAGCCATGCAATCTCCATAGACAAACATTGACAGCAGAATGGCCTTGCTGAAGGGGTTAGTGACTTTCAACATGGCACCATCATAGGATGCCACCTTGCCATCAAGTCAGTTTGTCAAATTTCTGCCTTGCTAGAACTGCCCCGTCAACTGTAAGTGCTGTTACTGCGAAGTGGAAACGTCTAGGAGCAACAACCGCTCAGCCGCAAAGTGGTAGGCCACACAAGATGACAAAACGGGAACGTGTATGGTGTAAAAAAATCATCTGTCGTCGGTTGCAACACTCACTACAGTGTTCCAAACTGACTCTGGAAGCAACGTCAGCACAAGAACAGTCAGTCGGGAGCTTCATGAAAAGGGTTTCCGTGGCTGAGCAGCCACACAAAAGCCTAAGATCATCATATGCAATGCCAAGCGTCAGCTGGAGTGGTGTAAAGCTCGCCGCCATTGGACTGGAGCAGTGGAAAGGCGTGGTCTGGAATGATGAATCATGCTTTACCATCTGGCAGTCCGATGGACGAATCCGAGTTTGGCGCATAGCAGGAGAATGCTACCTGCCCAAATGCAGTGCCAACTGTAACATTTGGTGGAGGAGGAATAATCACCTGGAGCTGTTTTTCCATGGCTAGGGCTAGACCACTTCGTTCCAGTGAAGGGACATCTTAACGCTACAGCATACAATGACATTCTAGATGATTCTGTGCTTCCATCTTTGTGGCAACAGTTTGGGGAATATCCTTTCCTGTTTCAGCATGACAATGCCCCCGTGCACAAAGCGAGGTCCATACAGAAATGGTTTGTCGAGATTGGTGTGGAATAACTTGACTGGCCTGCACAGAGCCCTGACCTCAACCCCATCAAACACTTTGGGATTAATTGGAACACCGACTGCGAGCCTGGCCTCATCTCCCAACATCAGTGCCAGACCTCACTAATGCTCGTGGGTGAATGGAAGCCAAGCCCCAGCAGCAATGTTCCAACATCTAGTGGAAAGCCTTCCCAGAAGAATGTAGGGTGTAAAATCAACAAATGGGTGGAAAAAAACTACAGTAACGTCCATGATTTTGGAATTAGATGTTCGACGAGCAGGTGTCCACATACAAATATACAGTTGAAGTCAGAAGTTTACATGCACTCAGCTTGGAGTCATTAAAACTCGTTTTTCAACCACTCCACAAATTTCTTGTTAACAAATTATTGTCTTGGCAAGTCGGTTAGGACATCTACTTTGTGCATGACAAGTAATTTTTCTAACAATTTTTTACAGAGATTTTTTCACATAATCTCAATTCCAGTGGGTCATAAGTTTACATACACTAAATTGACTGTGCCTTTAAACAGCTTGAAAAATTCCAGAAAATGATGTCATGGCTTCAGAAGCTTCTGATAGGCCAATTGACATCATTTGAGCCCATTGGCAGTGTAGCTGTGGATATATTTCAAGGCCTACCTTCAAACTCAGTGCCTCTTTGCTTGAAATCAGCCAAGACCTCAGAAAATAAATGATAGACCTCCACAAGTCTGGTTCATCCTTGGGAGCAATTTCCAAACGTCTGAAGGTACCACGTTCATCTGTACAAACAATAGTATGCAAGTATAAACACCATGGGACCTCGCAGCGGTCATACCGCTCAGGAAGGAAACGCTTTCTGTCTCCTTGAGATGAATGTACCTTGGTGCGAAAAATGCAAATCAATCTCAGAACAGCAAAGAACCTTGAAGATGCTGGAAGAAACATGGCCAAAAGTATTGATATCCACAGTAAAACGAGTCCTATATTGACATAACCTGAAAGGAAGTAGCCACTGGTCCAAAACCGCCATAAAAAAGCCAGACTATGGTTTGTAACTGCACATGGGGAGAAAGATCATAATATTTGGAGAAATACCCTCTGGTCTGATGAAACAAAATAGAACTGTTTGGCCATAATGACCATCGTTATGTTTGGAGGAAAAAGGGGGAGGCTTGCAAGCCAAAGAACACCATCCCAACCGTGAAGCACGAGGGTGGCAGCATCATGTTGTGGGGGTGCTTTACTGCAGGAGGCACTGGTGTACTTCACAAAATAAATGGCATCATGAGCAAGGAAAATTTACGTGGATATATTGAAGCAACATCTCAAGACATCAGTCAGGAAGTTAAAGCTTGGTCGCAAATGGCTCATCCAAATGGACAATGATCCTAAGCACACTTCCAAAGTTGTGGCAAAATGGCTTAACATCTCTTGGGTAGGGGCAGTATTTTGATGTCCGTATGAAAAGCGTGCCCAAAGTAAACTGACTGTTAATTAATCAGGCCCAGTAGTTAGGATATGCATATAATTGGTAGATTTGGATAGAAAACACTCTGAAGTTTCTAAAACTGTTAAAATTGTCTGAGTATAACAGTACTGATATGACAGGCAAAACCCCGAGGACAAACATAAAAATAAAATAAAAATTCAGCTTACCACAATTTTCAATGGCTACCACTTGTATTATAAGGCCAAGTCCTCCCAGATTGCAGTTCCTAGGGCTTCCACTAGATGTCAACAGTTTTAGAAAGAGTTTCAGGCTGGTTTTTGGAAAAAATAAGCCAGAAATTGTAGTTTTTCTAGGTGGCTCCCATTTTGGCTGTAGTGTTTCCAAGCGCGTGAAAGAGAGCGTATTCTTTGGTATTTTTCTCCGGTAAAGACAATAACGATTCTCCATCTTAAATTTGATAGTTTATTTACGCATTAGGGTACCTAAGGTTTGATTATAAACGTTGTTTGCCTTGTTTGGAAAAGTTTATTAGCAACGTTTGGGATTCGTTTTGTATGCATTTCGACGGGGGGAAACTGGATGGATTATTGACTGAAGCGCGCCGGCTAAACTGAGTTCATATAGATATAAAGAAGGACATTATCGAATAAAAAGGACCATTTGTGATGTAACTGGGACCATTTGGAGAGCCAACAGAAGAAGAAGATCATCAAAGGTAAGGCATTTTTTATATCGCTATTTCTGACTTTCGTGTTGCACCTGCCTGGTTCAAATAAGTTTTTCATGTATTTTTACGCGGGGCGCTGTCCTCAGATAATCGCATGGTTTGCTTTCGCTGTAAAGCCTTTTTGAAATCTGACACAGCGGCTGGATTAACAAGAAGTTAAGCTTTATTTTGAAGTATTACACTTGTGATTGTATGAAAGTTAAATATTTATAATACTGTCGTTTTTAAATTTCGCGCTCTGCAATTTCACTGGATGTTGGCCAGGTGGGACGTTACCGTCCCACCTGCCCATAAGAAGGACAACAAAGTCAAGGTATTGGAGTGGACATCACAATCAATCCTATAGAAAATGTGTGGGAAGAACTGAAAAGTGTGTGCGAGAGTGAGGAGGCCTACAAACCTCAGGTCTGTCAGGAGGAATGGGCCAAAATTCACCCAACTTATTGTGGGAAGCTTGTGGAAGGCTACACGAAACGTTTGACCCAAGTTAAACAATTTAAAGGCAATGCTACCAAATACTAATTGAGTGTATGTTAACTTCTGACCCAGTGGGAATGTGATGAAAGAAATAAAGCTAAAATAAATCACTATTATTTTAATAGTAGTTATTCTTAAAATAAAGTGGTAATCATAACTGACCTAAGACAGGGAATTTTTACTAGGTTTAAATGTCAGGAATTGTGAAAAAACGATTTTAAATGTATTTGGCTAATTTGTATGTAAACCTCCGACTTCAACTGTACACTACATGACCAAAAGTATGACTACACCTAATATAGATTAGAAGAGGCATTTGAATTTTATTGAATGCAACTATATTTCCTTTCATTAAAACTAATTGCAATTCTGTACCCTGCTTACTACTTAAATTCAAATTCTAGAATTGAAATAGATGAGGTATTCTCAATTGATTTCTGAATGAGCTGACTGGTTTGACTTTGTGCTAGTTCTCCGTGGAGCCCTGGTTTGATGTGGGTGTCCTATTCTAGCTACTCAGTGAGCCCACTGTGTGCTGACAGTGTGTGTCGTCATTTCACAGCGCCCCCCCTCTATTAGCCTTCCTCCTCTCTGCCTTTTAAGTTGGATCATCTGGATCACATCACTACCAGCCCTCTCCTCTCAGCCCCTTGTCATTACTTCCCTACAACCACACAGTCCCATATGCTCCAAACATGGGTCCACGGCTTTAAACAATTATGCCATTCCATTCTACTGTGTGTGTGAACACACGCGTTTGTGTAGGTGCAGGTAAAGAGAGCCGGAGCGGTTCAAATCTGTTTAAAGTAATGGAGTATCAAATCAGCTCTTTAAATCTGATTGGCACAAAAACATGACCACCTGACAACTTAATCACTTCCTGTTCTCCTAGTCTCTTCCTGTAAAACAGAATGCTCGGAGGGGGAGACTCCGTCCTACTGGCCTAAATCACAACCAATCACATCACCAGTGCCATAAATGTCAAACTGATATCATAATGAACAAGTCATTCCACCTCGAAAAGTACAAGAGAATTTCGACACCCACCATCTCAGATTATTCCAAATACATTGTTGTACATAAAATAAATAAGATTAGCATTCCTGAAAACATTTGGTGAAATATAATTTGATTTTTGAGAAATTAAGCCAATTGATTGTACCCAAATTGGCCATTTTAATTTATAGGATTCATATAATCTACAATAAAGATAGTACCTAACATCCGATTTGGACCTTCATTCTCACTAACAATAAGACACAAGGTATCCCAAAAAATTATCAAAAGCCACCCATGGAACCCCACGCCAAGCCCACCCCAGCAACCAGTATATAGTATCGGTTCTCCATGTTGACACGTACTATGGAGCTGCTGCTTGGAGTATTGTTTCTTCATATTTTTACGTATTCCCTGTGAATCTGGTGACTTTTTTTCTCCCCATTCAGAGAAATTAGCCATTGAAGTGATAAATCGCTTGCAATATTTACCATAAATTAGTGTGGAATGTGCCCACTAGATGTCGCTCTTCCTGTTACTTTTATACATATTGCAGTTTCCTGTGTTCATTAAAAATGGATCACATAATTTTTTTTGCAACTTTGGGTAGAAAACCAATACCTTTTGCTCATGGTGAAAACAGATTGTATGGTCATCCTCACAACTCAATCCAGCCCTCCATGAAAGCAATTTAGTTTGTCATTCACTTAGGCTTAATTTGTGTCCAGGAAACAGTCAAAGGTGTGTGATTTATCCCCTTCAAATTTTTATTTTTTACAATTAGTTAGACCATTCCTGGTGAACAAGCAAACCACATGGCAACAGCAGTTCTAATGGTTTCAATGTTATGGGCTGCGTTTCAAACTCAAAGTAGACAAGCCCTCAAAGTAGCCAAGCAAGGGAAGTTTGCAACGTAAAGCCCCAGTTTTTAATGGAGTTTGCGAGTGTACAATTATGTTCACTTCGGGGCCTGAAACGCCCAAGAATTCAATTAAAGATGATTGTACATCCGCTAAGAAAAGCCAGCCAAAACGTAAAACCTCAACGTCAATATGGAGTCAACATTCAAGTGTAAGTAAGAACAAATGTAAATAAGTTTGAAATTGTGCTACTAATGCACAAACACGTCTTGTAAAAGTAATTATGTTTTTGTTCATTAGCTTCTGGAACGTTTTCCTTCTTCAGAAGTAGCTAATGTTAGTTAGCTAGCTATCACACAGTAGGTGTATATTAATATTTATATAGTTCATATAAGTAGACATGCAGTCATAATTGACTGTAGCGCATATAAAGAACCCACAAGCTACCGGTGGCTGAAAACACAATCATTGCGCGATGAACAAGTGACAACTTTCCAGGTAAGGGTGTTCCATTTAAAAAACATTCCTTCCTCCCTCTCCCCTTGCAAGTGTATACTCATCAGACGTCATCAGTCGTGTCCACTTAATTTGAGGGCTGAGGGGATAGGGCGTGTCTTTTAAGTGTTTGGAATGCAGCCATGGTCTTTATTGGTCAGAGATGTGGACCTCGAGTCACGTGACTTGGACTCGAGTACCTCTCGAGTTGCAAATTCTGTGACTTGAGACTTGACGAGGCAAAGAGAAAAAACACTTTCCACTTGAGCATCTATGACTCATGACTTAACTTGAACTTGAGCAGTATGACGAGACTTGCCTATCTGTCTTTTATTTTGGAGTGCTGCAGGTTCTGCACATTTGGCTGCGTCTTTACCAATCAGATTCACAGTAATCACAGGTTGTGCAGGCCGGGCACAAAGCACGTCATCTAGCAAAGTGGCCGCCGCTACACGGTCCTCCGGTAGTATTTAGCAAACTTGATAACACATCACTCCCGACATACACAAGCAAAAACTCTTGACAGATATGTTGCAGCAGCCTACACCTAAACTGTATGGGAAGAAAAGGAGACGATTTCTCAGTCTGATCCATCTGGTTTACTTATAACCGCAGCCCACAGCTACATTGGCTGTAGCCTATGTGCCATGTCCCCTCTCGGCCAGAGGACAGAGTAAACAAAGTGGTAATGTTATGTGGCCTATTTATAGCCCATTTATTTGTGTTTGGACAAAATGTGAATGTGATCAAATTTGGTTTGGGCTACATTCAAACTTGGGCTGGCTGGCTACGCTACCTTGACATTTTCAATCCAAAATGATTAACTGAAATTAATCAAACAATACTCAGTTACAGAAATAGACTGTGTGAGTTACTTTTTAATTGCAGTTGCATAGGCCTATATGGTGCAAGCCTGCATAAAGCAAGCTCAGCCCTGTGAGTTCTATTGCAGTCATTGTGTCTGTTACGAGTTTAGGAAAAGCTCTGGGTCCCAGGGAAAACAATTTGCCCAACCAATCTGGGATCTGTGGTGCCACATTTGCATTGGTCCCAAAAATCGTTGCATTCAAAGACTATGTGTGGGAAAAGGGGATGCAGTTTGTAAAACGTGTGGGTCCAAAATCACTGATGCATTGCAATGCAATTAGCAATAAACACTTTACCATTGAGTTGAGGACTCAAAACCCAAAATGATGGACGCGTGACTTGACTCCACCTGAGCTATGAAACGTGGGACTTGACTCAAGACTAAAAAAAAGTTGAGAAATGGTCCCATCTCTGCTTATAGTCTTTAATGGTAAAAGTCCCAAAACACACACACACACACACACACACACACACACACACACACACACACACACACACACACACACACACACACACACACACACACACACACACACACACACACACACACACACACACACACACACACACACACACACACCATAGTGTTTTGCAATGGTAATGGTATTGGGTTTAATGGTACATTTCACTAAAATCACACTACATGTAGAGATGTTTTCAAATTATTTTATTGACTGCCTGACTGCCATGTAATGGTTTTTAATTGTATTATTTTATTATTAGGGTTGTCACATTTTATTCACGAGACCATTTCTCCATCAAAGTTTTGGGCTTGTAGGAAAAGTCTTCACATGAGAATTGCACCATGTAGGTAGCCCTCAGAGAGCTGCCATTTGTTGGACTATTCAAAGAGTTGGGTTGAAGCATTTAGGTTGCTAAGAGAATGACAAACTGAATTGCTCTCATGGAGGACTGGCTTGACCACACAATTCATTTATTTTGATAATGAGAAAAAGCTATTGGTTTTCTACCCAAAGTTGTGAAAATGTTGTGATTAATTTAATAAACTAAGAAAAATGGTGTATGGTTGCAGTAACAGTGGCATCTAGTGGGCAAAACCGTCAAACTAATGTGCAGTAAATATGGCAAACAACTTCAAATGGATCATTTCTCTAAACGGGGGAAAAACAGAACCAGATTCACAGAGAATATATTACAAATGCTGAAGAAGCAATACTCCAAGCCACAGCTTCATACTACTAGTCAACATAGAGAACGGATACTGTATGCTGGTTGGGGTGGGATTGGCGTGAGGTGGGGGGTCCGTGGGTGGCTTTTGACCACTCCATAAAGAGCTCTGTAAAAAGTCTGCATCCCAAATGACACCATTCCCTTTATAGTGCACTAATTTTGATCAGATACCATAGAGTGTGTGTCAAAAGTATTGTAGTGTAAAAGGTAATAGTGTTCCATTTGGGACGCAGCCATTAAGAGGCTCACAGCTAAAGCTGTAAGTTTTATGTCTAGCCTGTCATTGTGATATGATACAGAGTCAGTCTCTAGACTGTAGTTTTCACATCCTCTGAGGTTTCACAGAAAGAAGACAGAGCTCACAGCGATACTCGGCGTGGTTTGATTGATGGACATGGTGTAAAACTGAAAGGGGGTCCAGAGGGGAGCTGCACCGGAAGCTATGGAGGGGTTGTGCTGCTTTTGATTACACACACACACACCCTGACACCGCTGCAGGGACAATTATCCACCAGATGACGAGGGCGGAAAACAGAGGCGAGACCATGGAGAGCGGGGGAGATGGGGTAGCATACAGACACTACAGCTGCCAGATCCAGGGGGAATCAAAGACAAAACGTGATCCTCCAACCACCACCAAGTCTCAATTGACAACAGGCCTTGTGAAGTATGTGTGTGTGTGTGTGTGTGTGGCAATTCCTCTTCCTGTGGTCGACTTAGAGGAAAAAGATATGCTTTTTTTTCACACTGATTTATAGTGATGGTAAAAAAAAACACAGCGGGTCTTCGAGAACTTTCATGTCTGGCGAGATGAACAGACTTTGCAGTGCCATTGTGTCTAAGTGGGTGAGTCTGGAGGACGCCGCTTGGCCGGAGTATATAATGGCTTAATAAAAGGCTAGATGGAACATACCTGTCACTTAGGAGATAAACCATGTGGATGCCAAAGCTATCAGTCCCACACACATACACCCTCAAGGGCAACGAGCGAGAAGCTGTTTGTGAATGTGAACTGTGTGGGCCCCACTCTAACCATTCAGTCTTGTCAGAATGGACACTATTACAACACACACCTCAAAGCAGCTGCGTCCCTCAGGCGTCAATCATAACCACGGTGCTACAGTGTTTAAACAGTAACCGCATACCTGTGTCTATGAGGCCCGCACCCATTGTGCACCGCTCACTCCCACAGGGAGAGGGGTTGCCCTACCAACCCCCCACACGACAAACAGCCCGCCAGCCAGGCCACACAAAAGCAACAGGAGTGCGACAGAGGTCGGGGAAAGAGAAGAGATCTGCTAACATTACACACACACACACAGCTGTACAATATCAAGCCCTCTCTCTTTTTTTTATCTTTGTACTGAGGGAAACCCAGGTGCACTGTGTACATATGGTAAACTCAACAAAACACCAAGTCATCACGTGTTGGGGCTGTCACCTGTTTGTACTGTAGTGTACACTGGAGCTCAATGGAAATGGAGACTGTTCCAACTACAAACATCCGTGGGGGAAGGGGGTTTCTAGCTTCTTGTATATGCCAGCCCTCTTTGACACAGCACCTGATAGCTCTCCACAACCCACTCTAAACCTGTAGGGTGAACTCTCTCCGATATACTGTTTGGACAAACCCAGACACCCAATGATTTAGAATACCTAGCACGAGCCAAAATATATACACCTCAAACAGAAATCTCACAATTAAAATTCCTCAAACATTCATGCATTTTATCCATTTTAAAGGTAATCTTGTTAATCCCACCAAAGTGTCCGATTTCAAATAGGCTTTACAGCGAAAGCACCAAACGATTATGTTAGGTCACCACCAATTCACAGAAAAATTCAGCAATTTTTCCAGCCAAAGAGAGGAGTCACAAAAAACACACAGATAAAATGAATCACTAACCTTTGATGATCTTCATCAGATGACACTCATAGGACTTCATGTTACACAATGCATATATGTTTTGGTCGAAAAGTGCATATGTATATAAAGAAGTCTCAGTATACATTGGCGCGTTACATTCACTAGTTCCAAAAACATCCGGTGATATTGCAGAGCCACATAATTTTACAGAAATACTCAATATAAATGTCGAAGAAAATACAATTGTTAGACATGGAAATATATACAATTCTCCTTAATGCAACTGTTGTGTAAGATTTCAAAAATACTTTACGGAAAAAGCAAACCATGCAATAATCTGAGTACAGCTTTCAGACAACAAAGCAGCCAAAAAGATATCCGCCATATTGTGTAGTCAACAGAAGTCAGAAATAGCATTATAAATATTCACTTACCTTTGATTATCTTCATCAGAATGCACTCCCAGGAATGAATCCCAGTTCCACATTAAATGTTTGATTTAGTTTGATAATTTCCATCATTTATGTCCAAAGAGCTACTTTTGTTAGCACGTTTGGTAAACAAATCCAAAGTCATAAAGCGAGTTCCCTAGTTGCAGACAAAATGTCAAAAAGTTCCGCTCCTGTTTCTAAAGATGGTTGCCATCTCGTGGAAGCCTTAGGAAGTGCAACATAACCAATATCCCACTGTGTATTCACTAGGGGCTGGGCTGAAAATTGACCAACTTCAGATTTCCCACTTCCTGTTTGGATTTCTTCTCAGGTTTTTGTCTGCCATTGAGTTCTGTTATACTCACAGACATCATTCAAACAGTTTTAGAAACTTCAGAGTGTTTTCTATCCAATACTAATAATAATAATAATATGTTTATACCAGGCCGTTTACTCTGGGCACCTTTCATCCAAGCTACTCAATACTGCCCCTGCAGCCAGTTGTTTAAGGCAGAGTCAGTAGTGTATACCTAGCATACAAAACATTAGGAACACCTTCCAAATATTAAGATGCACCCCTTTTTGCCCTCAGAACAGCCTCAATTCATCAGGGCATGGACTCGATAAGGTGTCAAAAGTGTTCCACAGGGATGCTTGGCCCATGTCGTCTCCAACGCTTCCCACAGTTGTGTCAGGTTGGCTGGATATCCTCTTTGGGTCGTGGATCATTCTTGATACTGTTGAGTGTGAAAAATCCAGTTGCGTTGCAGTTCTTGACACACTTAAACTGGTGTGCCTGGCACCTTTTACCATACCCCGTTTAAAGGCACTTAAATGCTTTTTATTTTGTCTCAACCTTCATCTACATGGATTGAAGTGGATGTAACAATAGAAAATAAGGGATCCTAGCTTTCACCTTGTCAGTCTGTGTCATGGAAAGAGCAGGTGTACTTAATGTTTTGTATACTCAGTATAGTGTTGGAGCAATGCAGTATAGTGTTGGCAGTATAGTGTTGGAGCAATGCTATGTGAGCGATGCTGTGGTTTCTCACTAGGGCCTGAGTAACCTGTTTACCAGATTACAGTCTTCCAGAGTGCTTATTAAACTGTGAACACACAGCAGGGGGTTAACAAGAGGACTGTCTGGCATTGAGCGAGAGAACGAGAGAGAGAGGCTGTGCGAAGGACAATATTTATTCAGCTCCACTATACTCGTCAAGTTGCCTTGCCATCAGCGTGGCGTCAACGTGATGATTTACCTGCTACACAGAGCACATTGTTGAGAGAGCAGAGAGGAAGTGTCTCTATTCTATTTTGCCTCATGTACTGTAGCATATTCATTGATTATGCTTAAGCACAATAGCTTTGGTACAGTTTTTCGCAAGTAGCCTCTTTAAATTGTTGCTAGTCGAGGTCATATGCAATCAAAATCAACTTCCTTTCTCATTGGACGTGACGCAACGCGGCAGTGAAGCAGCTGTCATTGATTTCAAAGGACGCATTTCCTCAACGGCTGATGGCAATGCTGTTAGTGGCGGCCGTGGGGTCAGAGATAAAACGGAAGACAGGAACATCTGCCAGCCGTCCCGTCTCAGGTTCTACAGCCATTTCCATAGTCCACTGATCCTGAGGCGTGCTGACATGACTGGGATCACCAGAGTGGAATCTAAGGGTGTGTGTGTGTATTGCACTCTGCCCCATGTGTGTGGAGGTTATGGCGGACATTAACAAAAGGCGCAGAGTTCAGAAACACACTGAAACATTTGAACCAGATCTCTCTCTGGTCCGCATGGCACCATGTGCATGACATAGGCCATTGTAGAGACGGACTCAGACCAGACATATGGAGCTGGTAAGGGTTACACCTCTCCGCCTACTAAATTCCTCAACCATGGTAAGTACAGATTAGCTGTACAAATCGTATTTTGGGGTTCCTAGTGCTAGGCTACATCCTGTCACTTGTGTGCGCGCTCTCTCTCTGTGAGTTGGCACAGCCCATCTCAATTAATTGGTTGATTAATGAGGATAAAGATGTGGAAGGGGCAGGGATGAGGAGGAAGAGATACAGACTAGGAGGAGGACGAGGGGGGGGGGGGGGGGGGCAACATTGGGATGTGGAAAACAGAGGTCAGCACAAGTCCCCAAATTCCTACTACAATTGCAATTGCTGTTTTTCGTCCAGCCCCACTGACCCGATCACAGACTGTTTTCACGGCTGTCGCTCCCGTTGTTAAGAAAACATAAAGGACATTTAAGTTCTCGACTCTATCACTGGTGTCTCACGATGGACAAGTGTTGCCTATTCTGGTTGGATGTTGGAGGCAGTTGGAGACGGCAGGGGTCCTGGGTAGGATGGGGAGAAGAGGGTCTTTAACCTCTCTGGCAGAGGTCCTGGGGTAGGATGGGGAGAAGAGGGTCTTTAACCTCTCTGGCAGGGGTCCTGGGGTAGGATGGGGAGAAGAGGGTCTTTAACCTCTCTAGCAGGGGTCCTGGGGTAGGATGGGGAGAAGAGGGTCTTTAACCTCTCTAGCAGAGGTCCTGGGGTAGGATGGGGAGAAGAGGGTCTTTAACCTCTCTGGCAGGGGTCCTGGGTAGGATGGGGAGAAGAGGGTCTTTAACCTCTCTGGCAGGGGTCCTGGGTAGGATGGGGAGAAGAGGGTCTTTAACCTCTCTGGCAGGGGTCCTGGGGTAGGATGGGGAGAAGAGGGTCTTTAACCTCTCTGGCAGGGGTCCTGGGGTAGGATGGGGAGAAGAGGGTCTTTAACCTCTCTGGCAGGGGTCCTGGGGTAGGATGGGGAGAAGAGGGTCTTTAACCTCTCTGGCAGGGGTCCTGGGGTAGGATGGGGAGAAGAGGGTCTTTAACCTCTCTGGCAGAGGTCCTGGGGTAGGATGGGGAGAAGAGGGTCTTTAACCTCTCTGGCAGGGGTCCTGGGGTAGGATGGGGAGAAGAGGGTCTTTAACCTCTCTGGCAGGGGTCCTGGGGTAGGATGGGGAGAAGAGGGTCTTTAACCTCTCTGGCAGGGGTCCTGGGTAGGATGGGGAGAAGAGGGTCTTTAACCTCTCTAGCAGGGGTCCTGGGGTAGGATGGGGAGAAGAGGGTCTTTAACCTCTCTAGCAGGGGTCCTGGGGTAGGATGGGGAGAAGAGGGTCTTTAACCTCTCTGGCAGGGGTCCTGGGGTAGGATGGGGAGAAGAGGGTCTTTAACCTCTCTGGCAGGGGTCCTGGGGTAGGATGGGGAGAAGAGGGTCTTTAACCTCTCTGGCAGGGGTCCTGGGGTAGGATGGGGAGAAGAGGGTCTTTAACCTCTCTGGCAGAGGTCCTGGGGTAGGATGGGGAGAAGAGGGTCTTTAACCTCTCTAGCAGGGGTCCTGGGGTAGGATGGGGAGAAGAGGGTCTTTAACCTCTCTGGCAGAGGTCCTGGGGTAGGATGGGGAGAAGAGGGTCTTTAACCTCTCTGGCAGGGATCCTGGGGTAGGATGGGGAGAAGAGGGTCTTTAACCTCTCTGGCAGGGGTCCTGGGGTAGGATGGGGAGAAGAGGGTCTTTAACCTCTCTGGCAGGGGTCCTGGGGTAGGATGGGGAGAAGAGGGTCTTTAACCTCTCTGGCAGAGGTCCTGGGGTAGGATGGGGAGAAGAGGGTCTTTAACCTCTCTGGCAGGGGTCCTGGGGTAGGATGGGGAGAAGAGGGTCTTTAACCTCTCTGGCAGAGGTCCTGGGGTAGGATGGGGAGAAGAGGGTCTTTAACCTCTCTGGCAGGGGTCCTGGGGTAGGATGGGGAGAAGAGGGTCTTTAACCTCTCTGGCAGAGGTCCTGGGGTAGGATGGGGAGAAGAGGGTCTTTAACCTCTCTGGCAGGGGTCCTGGGGTAGGATGGGGAGAAGAGGGTCTTTAACCTCTCTGGCAGAGGTCCTGGGGTAGGATGGGGAGAAGAGGGTCTTTAACCTCTCTGGCAGGGGTCCTGGGGTAGGATGGGGAGAAGAGGGTCTTTAACCTCTCTGGCAGGGGTCCTGGGGTAGGATGGGGAGAAGAGGGTCTTTAACCTCTCTAGCAGGGGTCCTGGGGTAGGATGGGGAGAAGAGGGTCTTTAACCTCTCTGGCAGGGGTCCTGGGGTAGGATGGGGAGAAGAGGGTCTCGTGTTGAGGTGATGGAGACCTAGTTCACCATACAAGCAACAGGATGTCATATCGCGTCACTACGCTCAGCGGTTAGGGCAACACCACGACCCGGCTACAGAGCCTCCTACTGAGAGGAAGGGTTCCGGTTACAGTCTACAGTGTGAGTGCGTGTGTCATGTCTATTGTGTGAGAGCGTAAGTGTGTGTGTGTGTCATGTCTCACCCACTGAGCTCTCAGTGGATAGCAGTGGGGATGATGAGATGGTGATTAGGTTAGCTATGGCTATAGAACACCCACAGGGAGGTATTCTATTACAGGGCATGTTTATAGGGTCTCACGCAGCAGGTAGACATACCTTCCTGTTTTGACCTCACTACATATTTCAAGCCATCTGTAAACAAACTACCCAAAACAGTCAAATGTGCTTCCCACCATGAAGTTATGGGTGCTACACAGTGCACTACTTTTGACCAGGTCTAATCTGGAATAGGGTGCCATTTGGGAGGCAATTCATGGCTCTGAGTGGCATCAGAGAGAACAGGTCGGAATGTACAGTGCATATTCAGACCCCTTCCCTTTTTTTATTCTAAAATGGATTAAATAAAACATTTTCCTCAATCTACACACAATACCCCATAATGACAAAGCATTTACATTAGAATTTAGACACTTTGCAATGAGTCTTGAAATTGAGCTCAGGTGCATCCTGTTTCCATTGATCATCATTGAGATGTTTCTACAACATGATTTGAAGTGCACCTGTGGTAAATTCAATTGATTGGGGCATGATTTAGAAAGGCACACACCTGTCTATATAGGCATTGTATCGAGGCACAGATCTGCGGAGGGGTACCAAAACATTTCTGCAGCATTGAAGGTCCCTGGGAACAGTGCCCTCATTCTTAAATGGAAGAAGTTTGAAACCACCAAGACTCTACCTAGAGCTGGCCGCCCGGACAAACTGAGCAATTGGGGGAGAAGGGCCTTGGTCAGGGAGGTGACCAATAAATGGATGGCCACTCTGACAGAGCTCCAGGGTTCCTCTGTGGAGATGGGCGGACCTTCCAGAAAGACAACCGTCTTTGCAACACTCCACCAATCAGGCCTTTATGGTAGAGTGGCCAGACAGAAGCCACTCCTCAGTAAAAGGCACATGACAGCCCGCTTGGAGTTTGCCAAAAGGCACTTAAAGGACTCTCAGACCATGAGAAACAAGATTCTCTGGTCTGATGAAACCAAGACATGAATGCCAAGCGTCACATCTGGAGGAAACCTGGCACCATCCATACGGTGAAGCACGTGGTCGCAGCATCATGCTGTGGGGATGTTTTTCCAGCGGCAGGGACTAGTCAGGATCGAGGGAAAGATGAACAGATCAAAGTACAGAGAGATCCTTAATGAAAACCTGCTCCAGAGCACTCAGGACCTCAAACTGGGGCAAAGGTTCACCTTCCAACAAGACAACAACCCTAAGCACACATCCAGGACAACGCAGGAGTGGCTTTAGGACAAGTCTCTGAATGTCCTTGAGTGGCCCAACCAGAGCCCGGAACCCGATCGAACATGTCTGGAGACCTGAAAATAGCTGTGCAGCGACGCTCCCCAGTCAACCTGACAGAGCTTGAGAGGATCTGCAGAGAAGAATGAGAGAAACTCCCCAAATACAGGCTGCCAAGCTTGCAGTGTCATACCCAAGAAGACTCAAGGCTGTAATCGCTGCCAAAGGTGCTTCATAAAAGTACTGAGTAAAGGGTGTGAATACTTATGTAAATCTGATTTATTTTAAAAATACATTTAGAAAAATTACAAAAAAACTGTTTTTGCTTTGTCATAATGGGGTATTGTGTGTAGATTGATGAGGCATTTAATCCATTTTAGAATAAGACTAACGTAACAAAATGTGGTAAAAGTCAAGGGGTCTGAATACTTTCTGAATGCACTGTATGAGCAAATCCAAGATCACAATACGAGTTCCAATTTCAAGCATTGGCACATGTGTAAACTTCTATCTTGGCTAGTGCCCTGGTCCTCCTAACCTGATTTGTTTGGTACGATGCCCCTACAAGGAAAACAATGAATCCCTTCCCATTTCCCTCCCAATCAGACACACCCTGGCAAAGTTAACAACACAGTATAGAACCGGATTAAGTAGGTGATAGGGCTGCCATTATTCTCACTCCACTGTATACATAAATTGTGCTAATAGGACAAACCCCTTTCTCTGGAGCACTGGTTTGGCCGACCATATCTATCTCAGACTGATAACACACACACACACACACACACACACACACACACACACACACACACACACACACACACACACACACACACACACACACACACACACACACACACACACACACACTTAATAACAAGAGAATTCCACTGAGGCTCCTGTTAATCATTAACTCTCCACACTAGATTAGTCTTTACCCAGATTTGGTGTGTGTGTGTGTATGTATGCGTGGACACTCGCACGTTCCAATGTTCCAAACACTTCACATGTTTTGAAGGGAAATATACACCACTTTCTGTGATTTTACTATCCCTTGACAATAACTGTGAAGGTGTGTGAGTGAGATGACATGTGTTTGTAAGTTTGTAATAGTACGTCTCAACAGTTTGGTTAGAGAACAGGCATGTGCATGACTGTGTATAGGAGGAGAGAATGAGAGTGTTTACCTCCTTCTCCTCCAGCTGTGTGGAACAGTAAGAGGTCCCTCGGAAGGGTTCAGCCTGAATCCTGCACTCGGTCGTATTCATTCGGCACCAGATGAAGAAAAAAAAAATAGGAACTAATTGTACTTTCCCAATTAGAAAAACAATTTTGATTTCTGTTACAAAACATTTTTCTACGGTGTGCCCTAATGAACACAACCCAGATATGGTGGGCCCTTGGTGGTCTAGGGAGGTGGGGCGCTCCTCTTGGGAGTTCAACCAATTCAGTCTGAGGCGACAAGTGTCAAACATCTGAACGACGGCCTCCCTGGCCTGATCTCTCTAAACATGACGGGGCCCGTCAGCACCTCTGGCAGGTTTGTGTTGAAGCCGTGGACACCAGCGTGGACACCAGCGACCCACAGTTATATCCACTCATTCACCTAGACAGGGTCATTCATCAAGCTGATGGAACATCATGGTACTCTCAGCGAAGAACACAGAGAGAACTAACACTGTTCTCTAATCTTTGTCACGCAGTGCCCCCTTCCAGCAAAGGAAAACTGATGATGCACTACCCAATTTCTATTATAACACAGCTGAACTGGGGGGAGGGGGGGGGCAGCACAAATGCCTGTCCATTTAAGGTTTTAGACATCAGACGTTGGAAATTATATTTGGTTTGGTTGGATACAGGGCGAAGAAAAAGGACAAATTGATACAAATCCAATTCTTCAATTGAGAAAACAAACTAAATCTATCATTCTTAGGTGCCTGTCAGGACAAGTTGGTGAGTTTGTGGTAAAAATGTCAAACTGACAGGCTTACAGACATATTAGGCTGTTTAGTTAATTAGATCTTTTTGAGTGATCGACAATAGAAATACACAGCCTATAGTCTTAGGCTTAGTCTCTGACACACAAACACATCGGCACACACGCACACATCCTACATCCCTCGTAGAAAAACCTATTCAATTCTTGTGTTTATTTTTTCCATTTTTTTTTCATCAGGGTATTGTGGTAAGCGCTCTGGCATGCTGAGACATGGGTCACAGGCCTCCAGTGTTCTGTCTAGTCTCAGGGCTCCTTCGGAAAACAGCCATACAGTCCTGCCGCTCACACAATGAGACCCAGCTAACGCTGCCTTCCATCACATTCCTCAATCAGGTCTGCCTTTCTTCTGCCTCCCGCTCTTCCTTTAGTTGTCCTCTTTCTACCTCCCTTTCCCCCTGCCTGCATGTTCTGTAAACTGAACAGCTGATAACACACGATACAGAAGCCCCAAGTCCAACACAGTACAGAACAGTATAGAAGCCCCAGGTCTTTTTGGGATGCATCCCAAAAAAGGATGCATCATTTGGGACGCGTCCCTGGTTTTTGGATGTGTCCTCCTCAACATACTATAGGTCACATCCTCCGGTATAGCAGAGCAGCTTTGAAGCTGATGGGAGAGAAAACAAGAGGATATAGTATATAGTAGGATATAGTAGCACAGAGCCAGCCTGCCAGAGAGCACATGGTTAATATCAGGACTGTGTCTGAACATGGCCAACATAGGGAGGGAGTGGGAGGGAGAGATTCCTTCAACCATCACATGGAGACTGGGGCTGGAGAGTTGAAGAAAATAAACGTCCTCCCACCATCTTTATAATCTCTAATTATGAACCAGGATGTATTTGTGGTCCCCCCCCACCACTCTCTATATGAGTGGGTTGAAAGATTGCATTGATCCGATGCCCCCCACAAACCCGCTATTATTTCAACATGCATTTGCTTGACAGGAAATGGAATGAGTTAAAGGTTAATTTAATAATGGCAATGGGGGTGGCAGCATATTAACTGGTAAAACAGGAACCGGGAGTTTGAACTGAGGGGGTAAAACTAGTGAGGATAAATAATATTGTACAATGATATTTGCAAAAGCAGATGGGAAGTCCCTCCATGAATAGACAAACTGAATGGTGAGTCCCTGTCATAGCCTCTCCGTGTCCACTTCATGAGCGACACCCCAGAGACCTAGGCTCTCTCTCTGTCCATCATCTACTCCAGTTAGCTCCTTGGATAGCTCCTGAGACGGAGTTGTCAACAGTCTGTCCCTGTAAAGACACAACATGGTTTTTGACAGACATGGAGAGAGCGGGCACTCTCTGTCTGGGTCTCTCTCTGTGTGTGTGTGTGTGAGTGTGTGTGTGTGTGTGTGTGTGGACAGTGAGCTGAGAGCAGTCAGTCAGAGGAGGCCCCAGAGGACTGTAGCCAGGGTCCATGACTTAAGGACTGGGACACATCTAAATGGCTGAGGACAGGCTTGCTGACATGTGTGATTTTACAGCTATAATGTACTGAGGATAGTGTTGGCTGATGAAACTGGAGCTGCTTTTCTACTACCTACCCTCTATCAGTCAGGAAGCATTTACTAGAAAGAGGAAGTGGGCTATCAGATAAAAGGCCTCTAGGCATCAAAAAGCCAGAGTAAGAAGATAGAGACCCACTTTATTAGACACTTTCAGACAGACATAGCGGAAACAGTTAATCCCCAGGATTTGGATAGGAGAAACAAAGGCAGTTTCAAGTTCTATCCTCTCCATTACAAAACATATATCTCTCATATACACAGACACCTACTAGGAGGAGAAAATACAGCTGATCACAGAGTCCCTGCAACTACCAATATGAGGGTAAGAAATGAATGGGCAGAGAGACTCAGTGCCCTACCTGAATGACTGGCTACAGAACCTTTCATCTCTAGCTAAATGTGGTGTGTGTTTATGTTCAGGAGTCGTATGTTTCTTGGGAGTATCACGTGTCTGTATTGAGCGACGAGGAACAGGTCGGCAGATCGAGTTCGAAGACAAGAGGATCCAGCGAAAGGTGCTACTGGATCAGGCCTGGTTTGATTATATAAATACCCTTTCATCGCGTGCCAACAAAACAAAGGATCATGAAAAAGATGACACCAACTAACTGTGTTTAGCTATTGGTTTAGTGAAGCTAGAGAAAACACCACAGACATAATGGCAGCAGCTCCTTCAGATAAAGAAACAGCAAATAGTGGTGCTGCCTGCCACACTCCAAAGGCTTTCAGGTTTCTTTTGTTCTTGGTTGACAGAGAAAGGGACATTTCTAAGAGGAGGCGAGCTAGCAGGTGAGCCATGGAGAATCTGGAAAACGTCTATTAAGCATCAGTGTATGGAGAACCAATGTCATTTCATGCTGTTGAAAGGGGGAAAGATTAAGTAACGCAAAAACAAAGAGTTGCATTACAAAAACAAAAGTGTGGTATTATAGACGCTGTGTGCCCGAGATGGCGAGAGCTGTAATGCGTAGAAGGATTAAAGAGGGAACTTCTACACACACTACTACCTGTCATGTGGACATTCCTCCAGACCACCTGCAGTCTAGCCAGAGACACCCCACCTGGGCCAGACAGAAAGACAGGGCCTCTCGTGCCTCCACACCGCCCAGCCCTACATCGCCGCACCCAGGGCCCCAGCCTGGCAGGTAAATCTGCCCCAGGTGAGAGCCAGCTGACTGGGAGAGGAGAGCGGCTGGGATCAGAGAACAAGAAGACTAGACAGATCAATGGTAGACTGTAGTAGCATCTCATGCATTGTCACATGTATGCAAGCATCTCACATTGGTTTAGAAAGCAGGTGGGAGCTAGTTTGTGACACCATCCCAGCCGTTTTACTACATTTTTTGGTCTGCATTGCACACACAGATCATATGTCTTCAAAAATGTTGCAATCTATGTGTCAAAGGTAGCTTATCAGGCTGTATAGTTTCCTGCTTTTAGCTGTCAGTCAAATAAAACACTGGAAAATGTATGTCTAGTTTTAGTCACAGTCTGCATACTTATTTTCTATTAAATAATTCATATTTAGTCTACCTTCCATCATGTGCGCGTTCAGAAAGCCTACGATCACCTCGTATACCTTAGCCGGCAGCATTGGTATTGTGGCTATAATATACAGACTATAAAGCCTTGGTTAAACAATTTCCGGCTCGGATTTTCTCCCCATCTTAACAGTCAAGGGGGTAAATAACAGTGGTTTCTAGGGCTGGGAACTCACAATATCATATTATCATGATATTTCGGTGCCGATACGATATATTGTGATTGTCATGATTCTTTACAGAGCCTTCAGAAAGTATTGATACCCCTTGACTTATTCCACCTTTTGTTGTGTAACAGCCTGAATTCATAACTGATGGAATATTTTTTTTTCTCAGCCATCTACACACACACACACACAACACATACACACACACACACACACATACACACACACACACAACACATACACACACACACACACCATCCCATAATGACAGTGAAAACATATTTTGAGAAATGTTTGCAAATGAATTGAGAATGAAATACAGAAAAATATGTATTATATGCATTTACACCCCGAAGTCAATACTTTGTAGAAGAAACTTTAGAAGCAATGACAGCTATGCGTTTTTCTGGGTCAGTATCTAAGAGCTTTCCACAAGATCGTGCAACATTTGCCCATTATTCTTTTCAAAATTCCTCAAACCTGTCAAATTAATTGTTGATAGACAAATCTTTTGCAAGACCTGAAGATGGTTAAGTCAAAACCAACTCAGCCATTCAGTAACATTCACCATCTTCTTGGTAAGCAACTCCAGTGTAGATTTGGCCTTGTGTTTTAAGTTATTGTCCTGCTGAAAGGTGTTTTCCTCTACCAGTGTCTGGTAGAAAGACTGAACCAGGTTAAACAATATTATTGCACACAGTGTGAGTCCATGCAAGTTATTATGTGAATTAAACACATTTTTACTCTTGAATTTATTTAGGCTCAACAAACAGGGTTGAATACTAATTGACTTAAGACATTTCAGCTTTAATTTATTAATTTATAAACATTTCTAAATACGTAATTCCACTTTGAAATTATGGGGGTATTGTGTGTTGCCCAGTGACCCAAAAATAGCAATTTAAACCATTTTAAACTCAGGCTGCAACATAACAAAATTGGGGGAAAGGGGTATGACTACTTTCTGAAGGCAGTGTATGTACTGCAACTCGATCCTGTGATTTTATTGCAATTCGATGTTCCGAACATACTGCTTACCATGTGTCTGCTGCAGAGGGACAAGAGAGAGAGAGAGACAGGAGAAAACTAGTTTTGATCAGTCATGGAAACAAAAGCACTGAAAACAAAATTGGCTCCTTATTTCAAAAAGAAGATTGAGAACAAGCTATGAAGGAAAAATACTGGAGTTTTGGTGTCGGTACAGCCAACTAGCTCAAATTAATAAATATTGCAATATTGTCAACGCTATACAATATAATCGGCACAATTAAATAGCCCGATATATAACTATCGATTTCTCCCCCATCACTAGTGCTTTCCTTGAAGGGTGGGGAATTTGAGCTACACAAAAATGCAAGAAGTATTACTGTACTCCTATTAGTCAACAAATAGCATTTGTTTCTCCCCATAGGAAAAAAGCAAATGCAACTCGCATTTTGCGGACCGCGACAACACAGATGAATGAATAACAGAGCTTGGGGAAATCAAAATAGCCTACATGAAAGTAAGAGAGATTTCGAGTTATTTACAAGTCAAGTGTCCTGGCTTCGCATCAGTTCAAAAGATTGATGAGTGATTGAAGTGACCGCCTGGTAGCTGCGTGGGATAGCTGGGCAGATCTGCTCAATTAGACAGCCAACTGAAAGATTCTGCATACATGCATGCTTATGATTGGACAAAACAGAAGAAAAGGAGCTTCAAGTCAAATGCCCATTCGTTTTACATGGAATACTCGTCACATTTTTGTAGACTAAAATGAAAAGTAATTTGAATAATTATTTTTTCTATATATTTATAATAGTTATTGTTGACTAAATTAACACTGGATCAGACTAAGTGCAACATAATGCTGGCCTGTCTAGAACAGAGCCTTGCATTACTGCTCCGACTGTGCTTTGTAGGAAATTCTTAGAGGTAGAGGGTGTTCCAAAAAATGGGTTACATGATGTCCAAATCTGTCCCGAAATATAGCTAGCAACACCCAGACAGTGACAGTTTGACAAGGCACATATTTATGCTAAAATACCCTACATTTGTTTTTGTTGTTGCTAAACCACTCTCTCACCATCTGCTGTACCGCAAAATTACTGTAAATCTCCTTTGTGCAATCTAGAAGTGTTACAGCTCCATCATTAGCACATCAGAACAACTCGGTCATTAATACATTAAGCCTCCCGCCAAAAGAATCCTGACGATGCCACATCTGACTAAACGAAGCCAAGGTTCATATGGCGTCAGGTGCAACCAAAGCTCGAGGACAGTCCCAAACAAGGCCCAAGGCATGAGGACAGTTCTTGGCCAATGCTGCCAGGCAGCCATCTTCGTTTTCCAGGCAGCAGCGATGCCCTTGCCCCATAAGCTGCTTGACTGAGTTAAAATTAGCATGAAGTGTTGGCTGGCGGGCAACACCATAAAACAGTGCTGCTTTTGTTAATTATCCACGCATCTCAACATTAAATGGAGGGGTCCTGTTTGCCGTTGGCTGTGTTAGCTACCTTCGAGAGGGGAGTTTGAGAACAAACAAGTGGTATCCCCCAAATGGTACCCTATTCCCTATATAGTGCACTACGTTAGACCCTATGGGGGTAAAAATCAACCATAGGTAGAAGACGACGACTAATGAAGTAGCAAAACAGATCTTAAAGTGGTAGCTGCTTAATAAATGACCTAGATTTGGGAACATTGGGTCTCTGTGTTTTTATGACAACCACTACCTGGTCATTCCTTAAAACTGTGTCACTAGTAGCCTAGTTCACCATCAATGCCTTGGCTAAGGTACATCAGATAAGTTTCAATGGAGCCAATCCTCTGCGACATCCTTTCCAAACATAAGAGCATGTAAACAATTACGCCTATGCTTTATAAAACATTTCTCAAGCGGAAAACAAGAGGGCGGAGCTGAATGGAAGGTTTGAGATTCATCAATACAGAAGCACAGAGGATGCTACCGCAATCAAGATTTAGGCCTAGATAGAAATCCCTAGGCATATAACAATGCTCGAGCCTTGAGATCCAAATCTTGGCCCGCGTAAGCTTTGTTTGTGAGCACTCACCTAGTCTGAATTTCCACTCTGGTGCACATTTCACTATGCGCAAATGTTGTTAAATAGAACAGACAAGCAACAACTACCCTGATGCGCCTGACAAGGCCAGATATTCATCTAATCTGATCCAATAAGGTAAACCAACCTTAGAAGCAGACCAAGGGGGAAAATGGCTTAATTGTAATCCTTCAACGATGACAGAACTAGCAAGTGATATCATTCATTTCCTATCCTATTTTACTTTCACTGATCCTTGTAACATAGTATCACACAGAAGATATGCATGTACTCATATTGGCCATCCTAGCATGGTAATTGAACGTTCCGCACCAGTGCTGAAGTTATTATTTTGTAATTTCATTGTAAAAACGCGGCAATTTCTGACTACTCAATAATAACAAAGAGCCATCCTTGGATGCAGACTTGCTGGATCAAATATGCAACACATGCATTGTTCAAGAAACGGCTCCCTCATGGATGAAATTACTGTAGTTTTCTGTGCTGTAGTTTGTGGAAAATGTTGATGGGGAATACAATGGTAAAAACCATCTTTCCATCAGAGGGGAAAGGTTTAACAGCAGTACTTCAGTAACACAACCTTCAACAAGGCAGCAGGTAGACTAGCGGTTAAGAGTGTTGGGTCAGTAACTGAAAGGTCGCTGCTTCGAATCCCCGAGCCTATTAGGTGAACAATCTGTCTATGTGCCCCTGGGCAACAGAATGTGAGCTTGAGAGATCAGGATGGTTTGTACAAGGCTACCTGAGTAAGGCACTTAAACCTAATTGCTCCTGTTAGTTGCTCCGGATAAGAGCGTCTGCTAAATGACTAGAATGTAAAATGTAACAAAGGGCAGTAAAGGAACCTCCTCCGATAACAGAGAAGGGGTCCGCGAAGGGGCTGCCCATTTAAACATGCATGATGTGAACTTATGGCCTCAACGTGTTAGTGCTGCGGACTGAGAGTGCATCTGAGTGCAATGAGGAGAGTCAGAGGAACACTTCTAAAAGGAGTGCATACTCAGCAGTAGCCCATTATCCACACACACTCAGGTGCTGAGTGACGGTAGGGCCAGTGTGTCCTTTAGACTAGAAAGGGGCCACTTCACCACACTGGCTGCACCTCTCGAGGACCACCAAGGTGCTGACCAGTCATATCCTTTTCCATGTGTAAGAGAACTCAGACATGAGGTATGGTATAAGACATTATCAGGGCCAGTTTCCAGGACCCAGATTAATAGCATTAGCCTCTTCTAGGATTGTCCATTTAGCATGCTTTTTAGTCCAATCGTTTGTTTCAATCTGGGTCTGGGAAACATCCATATCCGTTTACTGTATGACTCAAGCAACTGCACTGTCATACAGGTATGGGGTCGGTCTCGTCATTTTGTTACCATAGACTTAAATAAGGAAGGAAGTATTGATTGCTGTCCTTCTCTGTTCGACCATTTGTAATTATATTGACAGCTGTTTCAATCTGCAGCAGGCTGGTGGCCTGCTGCATGTCTCGCTGGTCACTGAAGCCCAGAATCACAGCACTTTGTCAGAACCTGTAAGGCTGAGTTGAGACAGAGAGCTGCCTGCCCAGTCATTCAGCGAGTAAGTCATGAAGTCTTCCTCTCTGGGTGACGGCTGGTTCTATTGTAGACAAGTGTGTGTACAGTAAACAGACCAGGGCGATGAGAGAGGAGAGACACCTTGCGTGCGAGGGGGAAGTGTGTGTCGCTGCAAACACACGCCTTTGATCAAAGAAGCTGATGACTCGTTGTGGATCCTCCTGGGGCAATTCCCATGAAAGTATTCTCAGCGGTCTAACTCACAGTTGTAAAATGAACCTGGATAGCCACTTGTTATTCTGGTACTTGCAACACAAAGATGACCATACTTTAATACTGCAGTCAAATAGGTTAGGCTAATAGGTTGTACAACTGTAGTCATATGCAGTGCCTTCATTCAGACCCCTGGACTTTTTCCACATTTTATTACGTTACAGACTTTCTCTAAAACTGATTCAAATAGCCCCCCCCCCCCTTATCTACACACAATACCCCATAATGACAAAGCAAAAACAGATTAAAAAAAACAACATTTGATCAAATGTATAAAGTAAAAAATATCAAATTTACATAAGTATTCAGACCCCTTACTCAGTACTTTGTTGAAGCACCTTTGGCAGTGATTACAGCATTAAGTCTTCTTGGGTATGACAATGCAAGCTTGGCACACCTATATTTGGGGAGATTCTCCCATTCTTCTCTGCAGATCCTCTCAAGCTCTGTCAGATTGGATGGGGAGCGTTGCTGCACAGCTATTTTCAGGTTTCTCCAGAAATGTTCAAGTCCGGGCTCTGGCTGGGCCACTCAAGGACTTTCAGAGACCACACCTGCTTTGTCTTGGCTGTGTGCATAGGGTCACCTCTACCTCTAGAAGGAATAAATGGTATGGGGTGTTTTTTCATGGTTCGGGCTAGGCCCCCTAGTTCCAGTGAAGGGAAATCTTAAACGTTACAGCGTACAATGACATTCTAGACAATTCTGTGCTTCCAATTTTGTGGCAACAGTTTTGAGGAGGCCATTTCCTGTTTCATGGTCTATGGAAGAACTTGACCGGCCTGCACAGAGCCCTCACCACAACCCCATCGAACACCTTTGGGATGAATTGGAATGCCGACTGTAAGCCAGACCTAATCCCCCAACATCACTGCCCGACCTCACTAAAATCTTTTGTGGCTAAATGGAAGAGTGGATGCTGTTATAGCAGCAAAGGGGTGACCACCTCCATATTAATGTCCATGATTTTGGTGTGAGATGTTCGACGAGCATGTGTCCATATACATTTGGTCATGTCATGTAGGCTAGGCTCCTGTAATATTGTAGTCGTATAGGCTAGACTACTGTAATATTGTAGTTATAGATTAGGCTACAAGAGCTCATGAGGTTAAAGGGCAGACTAATGCAACAAGAACTCTTGAAATGGTCCAATTGGTCAATTGAGGGAAAACCACAAACTCTTGACCCATGTTAAGGTTACAGTGCTTTAGGCTGCCTGAAAAGATGATATACTTGAAACCACTAATCATCCACTTGTCTTCACAACAAAACCAGCCAATTCTGACATCCGAAACATTTAAACAGTTGTCAAAAACTCCACTCTGGCGCTGTAGTGTTGCAGGCAGCATAGAGCTGAAAAAAGACCAATAGGCTGGATTCAGGTGAATAGGGCAAAGAATGAAAAGGAGGAAGTCAAGTGGCATGAGTGAAAATTCAGAGTTTAAAAAATATATATTTAACCTTTATTTATTTAACTAGACAAGTCAGTTAAGAACAATTTCTTATTTACAATGACGGCATACACCGGCCAAACCCGGATAACGCTGGGCCAATTGTGTGCCGCCCTGTGGGACTCCCAATCACGGCCGGTTGTGTTACAGCCTGGATTTGAACCAGGGTGTCTATAGTGACACCTCTAGCACGGAGATGGTGCCTTAGATCGCTGCACCACTTGTGAGGATATGAAGCTTCATCAGCTCAGCTTCTCCCAAATAAGGCCTGGACTATGGACTTACATTAAAAGGAGCAAGTCAATGGATACAAGAAACGACCGTGGTCCAACCACACATTTGTGTAAGGTCATGTTCCTAACCACCTGCCTCCTAAACTACTTTGTAATGATTTGAAATCAGTGAGCACACTTGCATTGCAACTCAAGATTTCTTCCTGTTCATTCATACAGATTGGCCAGACGTGATGCATGCTGTAATTACTGTATGACTGCTCCAATGTGCATGTGTGCATGTTCACTGCCACCAGCAACTCAACAGTTTCTGCACATATGATATTTTATTAATGTGCGTGTTTAAAAAAAATTATCTGTTATTCCTGGAACATTTTGCGTCATTGGATTGGCTGGCTTACTGTGTTTGTTCTAGAACAGTCATGAATGTAGGTGCATTCATTTCAACTGTGAGGTGGGGAGGTCAATACAGTCGGCCTATATAGGTAGTTAACCCACAGTTCCTAGGCAGTCGTTGAAAATAAGAATTTGTTCTTAACTGACTTGCCTAGTTAAATAAAGGTAAAACAAATAAAAATAGGCCATTTACATATTCTAGAGCCATTTATTTAGGATGTCATCATAAAAACAAAAACAAAGAAAATATCAGTGGATCTCATAATATTGCAGCCCTCCGCACCAGTGAATACAAAGCTAATAATTTAACTAGCCCAATATCTAGCCAAGGCCCCTCTTTTCCCCAGGCGTTTCTCTTGAGGACACAGATCTATGATCTCCTTTACAGCATTATCAAAGGCAAGCGTCGGTCTCCTCCGGTCTCTCTCAAGCTGCATAAGATCCAGTCGTGTACAGTTTGACATGGATTGGCACCCCGCAGCTCACACAGACAGAATTTAAGGAAATTAACTATTAAACAGTGCCGCCTAGTTAAATATTCATTATAATCCAAAGCAGAATGAATGAAAGCCATCGGGGCTGCTCTCGTGCCTCCCTGATCCGACCAAGCGATTAAACAAGGGACTTTCCATCCTCATAATAAGGCTCCCCAGTGAATTCACTTCACAGCTTGGTGGAAAAGGAGAGAGAATACAAAAATATTTTTTTTAAAGTGGCAAAGGTTAGTTAGCTCTATTGTTTTAACAAAGCTGGTGGAAAACAAGAGATCTCCCACACGCACCGCAGCAGCAGCAGCGTCTTTGCAAAGGGATCAGGGTAGTGTTAAACCTCTCCTTAGGCAGCCTACTGATGTATCTGACCTTTACCATCAAAAACCAAAAGAGAAAAATAACCCCCCCAAAAACATGTGATGCAGACAAAATACTCAGTCATTACACACAGTCAGAGCAGAACTAATATGATGACCAAATGATGGATTGATTACTAGAGCTCGCAGTCCATCGGTCTTTCTCATGCTTTCTTTGAAGCCCAACACACAAACGATTAGTTAAACAAACAATTTGACCTCAACATAGAGGTTATTTTGAAACAGTGTGTTGCAATTCTTCCAAGTGGTGGAGTGGAGGCATGGGGTGTTTAAATGTTTTATTCCATCTCAAAGTAACTTAATGTTTAGAGGGAGTGTGTGTCATGGTTTCCGTTAGATGGTAATAGCTGGCTTTTGGCCGCTAGATTTTTTTGCCGATAAATAATAAATTGCCGCCGGACGATTGTCCAGGATAAGAAAAAAATCCCATTGCAAAATGTTATTTTTGCCTCTTCATTGATGGAAATACAATTGACCGGTCATGCTTATCGGCCTATGTTAATTTGCATAATTAAGGGGAATTAAATTGGTGTGTGTATTTTCATATTTATGTTTATCAACATGGGCAGCATACAGATTATGAGCGGAAAATCCAGCAGACAGCACGAGATCTGCTGCTACAGCTTCTCAAACAGCTCATTCGTTGCTGGAGTGAAATGTGTTTTTATAAGCCCAATCATTGTGTAGCAATTCTAAATGCAATCGTGTGTTAAAAGCAGTTCTGATGGCTAAGATTAAAAAGAGCTACTATTTTTATTTCTCAACTGGTCATTCAAAAGCGCTTCACATTCGCCATTCAAGTGAATATAGGCAACTTTAGGCAGGCTTCAGCGTGTCACACACCACTGACTTTGCTATGAGCTGGAGGCAGTACGCATTTTGAACACACACACTTAATTGTTTGAAACCTGAACATTTTACTTCATATTATGAGGCATGTCTTACCTTGCTTCAAAGTAAAAACCATAGAAACGTGGAAGCAATCATTGAAACCTGTAGCCTTTTTATTAATGTTCTATTGGGTTTCAAATCAACTTTCTTTCATTTTCCAGTAGCCAGTAGACACTCCTAGTCATATTAGCAACCCACGCTAGATGTTGCATCTTAAGGATTTCCTCTCTTTCTAAATGTCAAATAGATATTTTAATCTTAGTCACATGAAACCACTCACATGAGCGGTGGGCTTTTAACAATGGTGTATCCCCGCTAACTGCATTATGGAACGAAAATGTGTATGTAGCCTACTGCCTTGTGTGCATTGCTGTGCTTATGTGAAGAAATAAATAGTTTAACATTTTAAGATAAAATGTTCTGATTCCTTTGCATCAGCCTTATTATTTTTGGTAGCCTTGGGCTTCTGGGTTGTATGAATTTGGGATCGATCCTCCCAAAACTGTCCCAGAGTCCATTTGGAATAGGCCATTTCTTTCTCGCACAGAATGACAAGCTGACCTATAGAATAGGTACACTTTTCTACTATGGGGATATTAGATTGCCGTTCGTTACTCATCTTGTTGCTGAGGATAAGCAAATGTGACAGTTATTCTAACATCTTCAAAGTGTGCATCTGAAATCGGTAAAGTCGCATGTCGTTGCATGTTCTGTTAAGAATAACCATAATCTAAATGTAATGCTGTCATTCTGAGCACCGTGGGTGAACGCCCTAATGGGGGTACGCACCCAATGCACATGGGTCAGTAAATTGATCAAAATCTCTGTTAAATTAAAATGCTGCCGGTCAAGTGTCCGCCACCAACTTTCCCTAACAGAAACCCTGGTGTGTGGGGATGTTGTCATGCTAGTGGTATTCATGCTCTGTTTGAAAGCCTATCTTCTGTCACTACTGCTCACCAGGGGACAGATAAAACTCTTAGAGCAGAGAATTTTCATGGTCTTTGAAGAGTGTTCTTGTTGGAGAGGTTGAGAGGTTCTGTTACTACTAATGGTTCCTCTTCTGGAGGTAGAATGTCACAAAGGGTACCCCAAAAGACATTAAAACCTTGGAGGGTTTGTGCAACCCTGGGAGAGGACTTGACAGTTGAAACCCACTGGGTAGTTGAGTAGGCCTACCCCAGGGAGGGTAGAATGCCCCGTACGTGGCAGGCACCAATACTGGACGAGTACACCTAGTTTTGACAGATTTAGAACTGTGCTGACATCCAACTGATTGTATCTCAGAAGATATGACAGCAAGGTATCCAACTTTAGTGAACACAAACGGTAGGCTATTCAGTGCCTGATATGACCTTCAATAGCCTGACCTTATCTACCATTGTGTCAATACAACGCCTAAAGGAAAAGCAAATAGCAGCAACAATTGAAAAGCACTCAGGAAGTCATTGGAAATTGATGGTGGATATTACAATGGAGAATAAACAAATGTTCCACCACCTTTAAAGATGAATGATAGCAGGCTTATTCTATGCATGTTATGTGGATGTTATTCTCACCATTATATATATAAAGCATTAGGATCTGCAGGATCTGCATTTAGAAAATGTCTGAGATAAAAGTACATTTTTAAATGAAAGTAGGAATATTTACTGACTGTATAAGTTGCTCTGGATAAGAGTGTATGATGCTAAATTACCTAAATGTAATGTAGTAATTAAAATAAAGCAAAATAAATGACTCCATCTATTCCATCTAAGATCTCAATTTCTAGTACACAACTAGGCTGTTTCTGTCATCTCTCACACACTGCCATATCTTTGAGTCACAGTACATTGCCTCTGATGATGCTCCCTATGCATGCAAATGTGGATTTTAAAAATGCATGGGAAGCTATGGGGATGCATGCATGAGCCACTCATTCTCCAACCAAATGACAGGCGACAAAGTGTGTGGGTGTGGGGAAATTGCCTGTGGAGACAGAGGGTGCCTATCCCCATCTATGTTACCATTGGAAACCTCATAAGTAAATTAGTCTAATCACCAATCAGCTCATTATCAGATCCACAGGTGTTCTAGAACCAGCATCAGCAACATGCTGATTTTCAAGGTTTTGGAACGAGATAAATTGAGGTAATGGGCCACATAAAAAATGCAAGCCGTAGCAGGCTTCATTATTGCATCAAGCTCAATAGCATGATTAGGACCCCCACGCCAGACAAGTCAAGTCTAAATTAAACAATTATCTGCTCAGTTCAAGCGAGGGGAATATAACCTGAAAACCAAAGACAAAATGTAGGCTCTTGCACAGAGGGATTTCATCAAAAATGCACTTTTGAAGTAGGGCATAAACATACAAATAAAAAAAACAATTATCACAATAATCTATCCTATAATGATTTATTTTTGTTTTGTGGTTACAGCAAATATCTAAAGTGTGATTCGAAATGGCTTTCCTTCGGACAAGATTTAACATTTGCATCAGTATAGCTCTTTAAATGCCCTTACAGACTCACAAGTTAGAGGTGGGGTGCCCAAAGGAGGGTTCAAGACATTGTATCCCAGTGGGTAATTTTCTGACTCATTTCAGGGCCCAGTCATTCCTCAATTTGATCTTCAAGTGTTTGGGTAAATATGATTAAAACAGTTGATTGATGGCGTCTGGCAAGCGGTACAGTGCATCAAGGCTAAGACAAACAGACTCCTAAACAGCTTCTATCCCATTGGCCATAAGACTTCAAATGGAAAATAACTACTGCTCTCCCGCTCCCAGAGTATCCACATTGATTATATACCAATCCACAAGTCTCAACCCACTCTCACAACCTACGCTGCTGCTAAAATTGATGTATTACTCCTATACACTACTGTCCATTGATTACCATTAGTATGTATCCTGCGACTGGTCACTATTACTCCTGATTACATGTATAACCACTAGTATGTCAACATAAGTATTTACCATTCCTGCAACCAGTCACTTTCAGCCCCAACTACATGTCAAGTATATCCTCTTCATAGGACAAGGTGGAATCCTATTACACCGGCTCCGACACTCGTTGCATGTGGCTGGGTTTGCAGACGATAACGGATTACAAAGGAAACTCAGCCATGAGATACACTCTCAAACGAGCTAAATGCTAACGTCAAGGAACACAACACTGTCTTCCGTGAAAGCCCATTGTTCCGGATGCTTGTGTAATCTCGCTCGAAAATCTAAGTGTGTTCATCGCATATACAGATGTTATCGCAGGTGTAGTCAAATGTGTGTTTCTTGCTCCAACAATACCTAGAAAACACATAATCCAAAAGAGAAAGATTAAGAAATATCACAATGAGCAATGTCATAATCCGGAATAGACAGCATTCGGAAAGTATTCAGACCCCTTCACTTTTTCCACCACAATTTACATTACATTTTAGAATAAGGCTGTATTATGTATTATATCAAATCTACAAACAAAACGACCAAATTGAAAACAAGTTTCATGACATTTTTGCAAAAGGTATTCAGACCCTTGAGGTCAGATGCATTCTGCTTCCATTGATCATCCTTGGAGCTGTTTCTACAACTTGATTGTAGTCCACCTGTGGTCAATTCAATTGATTGGACATGATTTGGAAAGACACGCCTGTCTTATGAAGGTCCCACAGTTGACAGTGCATGTCAGAGCAAAAACCAAGCCATGAGGTGGAAGGAATTGTCCATAGAGCTCCGAGACAGGATTGTGTCGAGGCACAGATTTGGAGAAGGGTACCGAAACATTTCCGCAGCATTGAAAGTCCACAAACACACAGTGGCTTCCATCATTCTTAAATGGAGGAAGTTTGGAACCACCACGACTCTTCCTAGAGCTGGCCGCTCTGCTAAACTGAGTAATCAGGGGTGAAGGGTCGATGGTCATTCTGACAAAGCTCTAGAGTTCCTTCCAGAAGGACAACCATTTCTGCAGCACTCCACCAAATCAGGTCTTTATGGTTTAGTGGCCAGACAGAAGCCACTCAGTAAAAAAGGCACAGCCTGCTTGGACTTTTCCAAAAACTACCTAAAGGAAACAAGATTATATGGTCTGAAACCAAGAATGAACAATTTGGCCTGAATGCCAAGCGTCACGCCTGGCAGCATCCCTACGGTGAAACACGGTGGTGGCAGAATCATGCTGTGGGGATTTTTTTCATGGACTAGTCAGAATTGATGGAAAGATTAACAGAGCAAAGTACAGAGAGATCCTTTATGAAAACCTGCCCAGTGCTCAGGACCTCAGACTGGGGTGAAGGTTCACCTCCCAACAGGACAATAACCCTAAGCACACAGCCAAGACGAAGCAGGAGTGATCCCTGAATGTCCTTGAGTGGCCCAGCCAGAGTCCGGACTTGAAAATAGCTGTGCAGTGATTCTCACACACGGGATGGACCAATATGGCAATTTTGGCCGATACAGATATCCAATATTTTGCCCAAAAAATTCAAGCAGCTTGGCTTTGTTTAATGACTTGTGACCATCCATCTTCCTCTTGATCACATTCCAGAGGTTTTCAATGGGAGTCAGGTCTGGAGATTGGGCTGGCCATGACAGGGTCTTGATCTGGTGGTCCTCCATCAACACCTTGATTGACCTGGCTGAGTGGCATGGAGTATTGTCCTGCTGGAAAAACCAATCCTCAGAGTTGGGGAACATTGTCAGAGCAGAAGGAAGCAAGTTCTCTTCCAGGACAACCTTGGACGTGGCTTGATTCATGTGTCCTTCAAAAACAAATCTGCCAAATTCCAGCCTTGCTGAAGCACACCCAGATCATTACCAATCCTCCACCAAATTTCAGTGGGAGCGAGACACTGTTCCTTGAAGGTCTCTCCAGGTCTCTCACCCACTGAAAAATTTGGTGGAGGATCGGAGGTGACAAGTCAAACAAAGCCGAGCAGCTTGAATGTTTGCGCCAGGAGTGGCATAAAGTCACCCAACATCAATGTAAAAGACCGGTGGAGAGCATGCCAAGAGGCATGATAGCTGTGATTGAAAATCAGGGTTATTCCACCAAATATTGATTTCTGAACTCTTCCCAACATTAGTATTGTGTTGTTTAAAAATGAACGTTAAATTATTTTCTTTGCATTATTTGAGGTCTGACAACACAGCATCTTTTTGGTTATTTTGACCAGTTCTAAACGACAATATTTTTATTTTGGATAAATGTTGTCAGTAGTTTATAGAATAAAACAAACATTTTCACTTCACCCAAACACAGACGTATAAATAGCAAATCCAGTGAAACCGCTGTTGTGCAAATGGAATAGACAACAGGTGGAAATTATAGGCAATTAGCAAGACACCCCCAATAAAGGAGTGGTTCTGCAGGTGGTGACCACAGACCACTTCTCAGTTCCTATGCTTCCTGGCTGATGTTTTTGTCACTTGAATGCTGGCGGTGCTTTCACTCTAGTGGTAACATGAGACGGAGTCTACAACACACACAAGTGGCTCAGGTAGTGCAGCTCATCCAGGATGGCACATCAATGCGAGCTGTGGCAAGAAGGTTTGCTGTGTCTGTCAGCGTAGAGTCATGAGCATGGAGGCGCTACCAAGAGACAGGCCAGTACATCAGGAGACCTAGAGGAGGCCGTAGGAGGGCAACAACCCAGCAGCAGGACCACTACCTCTGCCTTTGTGCAAGGAGGAGCACTCAAACGGTCAGAAACAGACTCCATGAGGGTGGTATGAGGGCCCGACGTCCACAGGTGGGGGTTGTGCTTACAGCCCAACACCGTGCAGGACGTTTGGCATTTGTCAGAGAACACCAAGATTGGCAAATTTGCCACTGGCGCCCTGTGCTCTTCACAGATTAAAACAGGTTCACACTGAGCACATGTGACAGACGTGACAGAGTCTGGACATGCCGTGGAGATCGTTCTGCTGCCTGCAACATCCTCCAGCATGACCAGTTTGGCGGTGGGTCAGTCATGGTGTGGGGTGGCATTTCTTTGGGGGGCCGCACAGCCCTCCATGTGCTCGCCAGAGGTAGCCTGACTGCCATTAGGTACCAAGATGAGATCCTCAGACCGCTTGTGAGAACATATGCTGGTGCGGCTGGCCCTGTGTTCCTACTAATGCAAGACAATGCTAGACCTCATGTGGCTGGAGTGTGTCAGCAGTTCCTGCAAGAGGAAGGCATTGATGCTATGGACTGGCCCGCCCGTTCCCCAGACCTGAATCCAATTGAGCACATCTGGGACATCATGTCTCGCTCCATCCACCAACACCACAGACCTTCCAGGAATTGGCGGATGCTTTAGTCCAGGTCTGGGAGGAGATCCCTCAGGAGACCATCCGCCACCTCATCAGGAGCATGCCCAGGCGTTGTAGGGAGGTCATACAGGCACGTGGAGGCCACACACACACACTACGGAGGCTCATTTTGACTTGTTTTAAGGACATCACATCAAAGTTGGATCAGCCTGTAGTGTGTTATCCACTTTAATTTTGAGTGTGACTACAAATCCAGACCTCCATGGGTTGATAAATTATCAATGGAAATCAAATGTTTGTGTGATTTTGTTGTCAGCACATTCAACTATGTAAAGAAAAAAGTATTTAATAAGAATATTTCATTCATTCAGATCTAGGATGTGTTATTTTAGTGTTGCCTTTATTTTTTTGAGCAGTGTATATCTTATATATCTACACTAGCATTCAAAAGTTTGGGGTCACTCAGAAATGTCCTTGTTTTCCATGAAAACATACATGAAAGGAGTTGCAAAATGAATAGGAAATATAGGCAAAACATTGACAAGGTTATAAGTAATGATTTTTTATTTAAATAATAACTGTGTCCGTCAAAGAATCATCCATTTTCAGTAATTATAGCCTAGAAAATCTTTGCCATTCTAAACTCAGCGAAAAAAGAAACTTCCTCTTACTGTCAACTGCGTTTATTTTCCGCAAACTTAACATGTGTAAATATTTGTATGAACATAAAATTCAACAGACATAAACTAAACAAGTTCCACCGACATGTGACTAACATAAATTGAATAATGTGTACCTGAACAAGGGTGGGGAGGGTCAAAATCAAAAGTAACTGTCAGTATCTGGTGTGGCCACCAGCTGAATTAAGTACGGCAGTACATCTCCTCCTCATGGACTGCACCAGATATGCTGTGAGATGTTACCCCACTCTTCCATCAAGGCACTTGCAAGTTCCCAAACATTTCTGGGGGGAATGGCCCTAGCCCTGACCCTCTGATCCAATAGGTCCCAGACGTGCGATTGCGATACTGGCTCTTCGCTGGCCATGGCAGAACACTGACATTCTTGTCTTGCAGGAAATCACACACAGAACGAGCAGTATGGCTGGTGGCATTGTCATGCTGCAGGGTCATGTCAGGATGAGCCTGCAGGAAGGGTACCACATGAGGGAGGAGGATGTCTTCCCTGTAACGCACAGTATGAGATTGCCTACAATGACAACAAGCTCAGTCCCATGATGCTGTGACACACCGCCCCAGACCATGACGGACCCTCCACCTCGATCCCGCTCCAAGCCTCGGTGTAATGATCATTTCTTCGGCGATAAACGCGAATCCGACCATCACCCCTGGTGAGACAAAACCTCGACTCGTCAGTGAAGTGCACTTTATGCCAGTCCTGTCTGGTCCAGCGACGGTGGGTTTGTGCCCATAGGCGACGTTGTTACCTGTAATGTCTGGTGAGAACCTGCCTTACAAACAGGCCTACAAGCCCTCGGTCTAGCCCCTCTCAGCCTATTGCGGACAGTTTGAGCACTGATGGAGGGATTGTGCGTTCCTGGTGTTGTTGTTGCCATCCTGTACCTGTCCTGCAGGTGTGATGCTCGGATGTACCGATCCTGTGCAGGTGTCGTTACACAGTCTGCCACTGCAAGGACAATCAGCTGTCCGTCCTGTAGCGCTGTCGTAGGTATCTCACAGTACGGACATTGCAATTTATTGCCCTGGCCACATCTGCAGTCCTTATGCATCCTTGCAGCATGCCTAGGACACGTTAACGCAGATGAGCAGGAACCCTGGGCATCTTTCTTTTGGTGTTTTCCAGAGTCAGTAGAAAGGCCACTTTAGTGTCCTAAGTTTTCATAACGGTGACCTTAATTGTCTACCGTCTGTAAGCTATTCCACAGGTGCATGTTCATTAATTGTTTATGGTTCATTGAACAAGCATGGGAAACAGTGTTTAAACCCTTTACAATGAAAAGATCTGTGAAGTTATTTGGATTTTTACAAATGATCTTTGAAAGACAGGGTCCTGAAATTGGGCCATTTCATTTTTGCTGAGTTTAGTTGCCAATTTGTTGAATTAATTTGAAGAGATTTCACCCCATGCTTCCTGAAGCACCTCACACAAATTGGATTGGCACTTCTTACATACTATACGATCAAGCTGCTCCCACAACAGTTCAATAGGGTTGAGATCCGGTGACTGTGCTGACCACTCCATTATACACATAATACCAGCTGACTGCTTCTTCCCTAAATAGTTCAGAGCTGTGCTTTGGGTCATTGTGCTGTTGTAGGAGGAAATTGGCTCCAATTAAGCGCCATCCACAGGGTATGGCATGGCGTTACAAAATGGAGTGATAGACTTCCTTCTTAAAGATCCCTTTAACCCTGTACAAATCTCCCACTTTACCACCAAAGCATCCCTAGACCATCACATTGCCTCCACTATGCTTGACAGGTGGCGTCAAGCACTCCTCCAGCATCTTCTCATTTTCCCGTCTCATAAATGTTCTTCTTTGTGATCCGAACAACTCAAACTTATTTTCGCCTGTTAATAACAATTTTCAATCTTCCTCTGTCCAGTGTCTTATTTTGCCCATCTTAATCTTTTATTTTATTAGCCAGTCTGAGATATGGATTTGTCTTTGCAACTCTGCCTAGAAGGCCAGCATCCCGGAGTCACCTCTTCACTGTTGACGTCGAGACTGGTGTTTTGCGGATACCATTTAATGAAGCTGCCAGCTGAGGTTTCTCAAACTAGACACTAAAGTACTTATCCTCTTGCTCAGTTGTGCACTAGGGCCTCCCACAATTTATATTCTGGTTAGAGCCAATTTGCGCTGTTCTGTGAAGGGAGTAGTACACAGCATTGTATGAAATGTTCAGTTTCTTGGCAATTTCTCGCATGGAATAGCCTTCAGAACATGAATAGACTGACGAGCCTATGTAGACATTCCATAAAAAAAATAAATAAGCCATTTTCAGCTACAATAGTCATTTACAATGTATTTCTGATAAATTTGATGTTATTTTAATGGACAAAACGAAATGTGGTTTTCTTTCAAAAACAAAGACATTTCTAAGTGACCCCAAACTTTTGAACGGTAGTGTACATCACAAACACACACACACATTCTCTCTCGCTCTCATATAGAGATATATCTCTCTATACACACACAACACACAGCTCCAAAAGTATTGAGACAGTGACAATATTTTTTTGGTTTACATTGCATCATAGTCAGACTGTCAGCTTTAACTTGAGGGTATTTTCATCCATATAGGGTGAACCTTTTAGAGACCACAGCACTTTTTGTACATGGTCCATTAAAATGGGGGGGACAAAAGTATTGGGACAAATTCATTTACATGTGTATTAAAGTAGTCAAAAGTTTAGTTGCATATTTCTATTACACAATGTTTACATCAAGCTTGTAAATACACAAACTTGTTAGATGCATTTGCTGTTTGTTTTGGTTGTTTTCAAATGATTTTGTGCCCAATAGAAATGAATGGTGAATGATGTAGTGGGGTCATTTTTTGTCACTTATATTGTAAACGAGAATAGAATGTTTCTAAACACTTCTACATTAATGTAGATGCTACCATGATTACGGACAGTCCTGAATGAATCATGAATAATGATGAGTGAGAACATTACATACACACAAATGTCATACCCCCAAGACATGCTAACCTCTCACCATCACAATAAAGCTTGAAGGAGCCCACTAAGAGGAGTAAGAAGCCAGAGATCCTGTAGGAGGGTTAATAATACATGTCTCCACAACACAAGAGCGAAGGGCGTCGCTCACAGTGGCGGTAATAGCGGACGGGCCGGGGGGCTTGTGGGGGCTCGCCGCTCGCGTGCCACCATCCTTAGACAGCACTTCGCAGGAGACAAAGACACAAACTAGACAGACAGGCAGGCACAAAAGAGCACTCAGTCGCCCTTCAACACTACAGGGAAAATGACATGCCAGACAGCCACAAAAGACCACGTTTTATCCACAACAAAAAACTCAAATCACACAATCTTTAAGACTCAGTCACACTCACATTTTTATTTAACTCTGCAAGTCAGTTAGTTATTAAGAACAAATTCTTATATACAATGATGGCCTACACCAGCCAAACCCGGACAATTGTGCGCCGCCCTATTGGACCGAATCACGGTCGGATGTGATGGAGCCTGGATTCGAACCAGGGACTGCAGTGACGCCTCTTGCACTGAGATGCAGTGCCTTAGACTGCTGCGCCACTCGAAAGCACTTGGTGTGTCTGTGAAGTATAACACATACTAGACTGAGACACTTCATTCACATGCTAGAAGGTACCCCATTCCCTATGTAGAGCACCACTTTTGACCAGATAGCTATGGGCCCTGGTCAAAATTAAATTGTTTGAATACAAACCGAATACAACAGGTGTAGACCTTACAGTCAAATGCTTACTTATAAGCCCTTAACCAATAATGCAGTTTAAATAAACATTTACAAAATACACCCCCCCAGAAATTTTTTTATAATGATGGTATATACAGGGGGTCCCGGTACCGAGTCAATGTGCAGGGGTACAGATTAGTCGAGGTAATACGTACATGTAGGTAGGAGGAAAGGGACTACGCATAGATAATAAACAAAAAAAAGTCCAGGTAGCCATTTTATTAATTGTTCAGCAGTCCTATGGCTTCGAAGTAGAAGCTTGTTAAGGAGCCTTTTGGACCTAGACTTAGCAGTCTATGACTTGGGTGGCTGGAGTCTGACAATATTTTGGGCATTACAACACAAAGTATAGAGGTCCTGGATGGTAGAAAATTGGCCCCAGTTATGTACTGGGCTGTACACACAACCCTCTGTAGTACCTTATTGCGGGATGAGCAGTTGCCATACCAGGTGGTGATGCAACTTGTCAAGAGATTCTCAATGGTGCAGCCATAGAACTTTATCTGGGGACCCATGCCAAATATTTGAGGGTGAATAGGAGTTGTCGTGCCCTCTTCACGACCGTCTTGGTGTGTTTGGTGTGTTTGGACAATGATAGTTTGTTGATGATGTGGACACCAACAAACTTGAAGCTCTCGTCCCGCTCCACTACAACCTTGTTGATGTGAATGGAGGCATGCTCGGTCCTCCTTTTCCTGTAGTCCACAATCATCTCCTTTGTCTTGCTAATGTTGAGAGAGAGATTGTTATCCTGGCACCACACTGCCAGTGATCAGACCAACCACCGTTGTCATCAGCAAACTTAATGATGTTGGAGTTGTGCTTGGCCAAGCAGTCGTGAGTGAACAATGAGTACAGGAGGGGACTAAGCACGCACTCCTGAGGAGCCCCCGTGTTTAGGATCAGCGTGGCAGACGTGTTGTTGCCTACCCTTACCACCTGGGGGGCGGCCCGTAAGGAAGTCCAGGATCCAGTTGCAGAGGGAGGTGTTTAGTCCCAGGGTCCTTAGCTTAGTGATGAGCTTTGTTGGCACTATGGTGTTGAAGGCTGAGCAGCATTCTCATGTAGGTGTTCTTTTTGTCCAGGTGGGAACGGGCAGTGTGGAGTGCAATTGAGATTGCGCAATCTGTGGATCTGTTGGGGCAGTATGCGAATTAGAGTGGGTCTAGGGTTTCCGGTATTATGGTGTTGATGTAAGCCATGACCAGCCTTTCAAAGCATTTCATGGCTACAGAGACGAGTGCTACGGGGCGGATGTAATAAAGGCAGGATAGCTTGACGTTCTTCGGCACAGAGACTGTGGTGGTCTGCTTGAAACATGTAGGTATTGCAGACTCGGTCAGGGAGAGGTTGAAAATGTCAGTGAAGACATTTGCCAGTTGGTCCGTGCATGATCCTGGTAATCAATTCACAACCCGCGGCGTTGAGAATGTTGACCCGTTTAAAAAGGTCTTGCTCACATCAGCTATGGAGACCATGATCACACAGCCGTCCGGAACAGCTGGTGCTCTCGTGCATGCTTCAATGTTGCGTGCCTCAAATCAAGCATAAAGAAGGCATTTAGCCCATCTGGTAGGCTCGCTTCACTAGGATGAGTTTCCCTTCCTAATCCGTAAGAGTTTGCAAACACTGCCACATCCGACAAGTTTCAGAGCCGGTTTTGAAGGGTTCCTTCTTAGTTCTGTATTGATTGTGGACTTCAGGAAACAGCAGAGGGAACACCCCACTATCCACATCGATGGAACAGTAGTGGAGAGGGTAGTAAGTTTTAAGTTCCTCGGCATACACATCACAGACAAACTGAATTGGTCCACTCACACAGACAGCATCGTGAAGAAGGCGCAGCAGCGCCTCTTCAACCTCAGGAGGCTGAAGAAATTCGGCTTGTCACCAAAAGCACTCACAAACTTCTACAGATGCACAATCGAGAGCATCCTGGCGGGCTGATCACCGCCTGGTACGGCAACTGCTCCACCCACAACCGTAAGGCTCTCCAGAGGGTAGTGAGGTTTGCACAACGCATCACCGGGGGCAAACTACCTGCCCTCCAGGACAGCTACACCACCCGCTGTTACAGGAAGGCCATAAAGATCATCAAGGACAACACCCACCCGAGCCACTGCCTGTTCACCCCGCTATCATCCAGACGGCGAGGTCAGTACAGGTGCATCAAAGCTGGGACCGAGAGACTGAAAAACAGCTTCTATCTCAAGGCCATCAGACTGTTAAACAGCAACCACTAACATTGAGTGGCTGCTGCCAACACACTGTCTCAACTCCAGCCACTTTAATAATGGGAATTGATGGGAAATGATGTAAAATATATCACTAGCCACTTTAAACAATGCTACCTAATATAATGTTTACATACCCTACATTATTCATCTCATATGTATATGTATATACTGTACTCTATATCATCTACTGCATCCTTATGCAATTCATGTATCACTAGCCACTAACTATGCCACTTTGTTTACATACTCATCTCATATGTATATACTGTACTCGATACCATCTACTGTATCTTGCCTATGCTGCTCTGTACCATCACTCATTCATATATCTTTATGTACATATTCTTTATCCCCTTACACTGTGTATAAGAAATTAGTTTTGTAATTGTTAGTTAGATTACTTGTTGGTTATTACAGCATTGTCGGAACTAAAAGCACAAGCATTTCGCTACACTCGCATTAACATCTGCTAACCATGTGTATGTGACAAAATAAAATTTGATTTGATGCTTTGCATTGTTTGATCGTTCGTCTGAGGGCATAGCAGGATTTCTTAGTGTCACACTCCTTGAAAGCGGCAGCTTTAGCCATTAGCTCAGTGCAGATGTTGCCTGTAATCCAAGGATTCTGTTTGGGATACGTACGCACGGTCACTGTGGGGACGACATCGATGCACTTATTGATGAAGCTGGTGACTGAGGTGGTATACTCTTCAATGCCATCTGACGAATCCCAGAACATATTCAAGTCTGTGCTAGCAAAACAGTGCAGTAGCTTGAGCGAGTCACTGGTACTTCCTGCTTTCATTTTTGCTTGTAAGCAGGAATCAGGAGGATAGACTTATGGTCAGATGTGACAAATGGGGGGTGAGGGAGAGCTTTGTACGGTTGTGTGTGTGTGGAGTAAAGGTGGTCTAGAGTTTTTTCCCCCTCTGCTTGCACATGACATGCCGGTAAAAATGAGGTAAAATGGATTTAAGTTTGCCTGCATTAAAGTCCCCGGCCACATGGAGCGCCCCCTACTGGATGAGCATTTTCCTGTTTGCTTTTGACCTTATACAGCTTGTTGAGTGCGGCCTTAATGCCAGCGTCGGTTTATGGTAGTAAATAGACAGCTACGAAACATATTGATGACAACTCTGGGTAGATAGTGTGGTCTACAGCTTGAAAGGTACTCTACCTCAGGCAAGCAAAACCTCAAGACTTTCTTAATATTAGATATTGTGCACCAGCTGTAGTAGGGCACTATACAGGGAAGAGGGTGCCATTTGGGACAGAGCAAACACTACTAGACTGCACTTTTCCTCCTGATTTGACAGTACAGGCTAGGTCCCGTTTGTTTAGCTGAGGACCTCAGGTTACACCCGGGGTCTTTAGACCCAGCTTGAAACAGTCTTCAATCCCAATTACTCAATTAGCTGAAATTAGGGCCGGAGAGTGGGGAGTTAGTGATGGTGGTGGTGGGGGGGGGTGCCCGAGTGGCCTTCTGATGGCTGGAACACCCGGGGAGTCCTTCCCTGCTGTAACCCCCAGGGGCTTGGAAAGCCAGACCACCTCCAGGACACTCCAACACTCAAGGCCCTGTCTCCAGACCCATTACAGAGCTGTTCAACCATCTGGCAGGTTTGCAAGGAGACAGGGAGCTCTGAGGGAAAACCACAAGCTCAGCCCTCAGACGAGGCCATCACCACCTCATCCCACAAGCAGGTTCCAATACTACATAACACTACCACTAGGTTTGAATATTCTCCGGTTTTCACAAAATGTTTCATCCCGAGAATAAAACACTCTTCCCAGGTAACCCGGCATTTCCCACCAAAAACCAGAAGTATCATTCTAAAGCATATAAATGTTTGGATTGGATTAGATTAGAGTTTTGATCGGCATGAAAATTCAAACCCGATGCAACATGAGCCTGATGAGGCATAAAATATCTTTAATGTAAGAGCTAAAGACATTTGACCCCAAGCACAAAAAAGCCCAAATAATTGTGCTGTTATCCAGCACATGGATAGCACATTTCAACTACAGAAACAAATAGATGTAGCTATATCTCCTGGGTAAATAAATGAAACATGCTCCAGTAGGCTAATCTTTGAGCGTGAACTGTATTATATACTGGAATTATACACCACGTTCCAACCATGAAGCTAGGAGAAAACATGCAATGCTGGTGCAGGACATGCGGCCTACAAAGTTACAAATATGGGCTAGCAAGTTTGACTATAATAGGACCAATTTGACATTTAGTAAGCTGACGGATATATACATCGATATCATAATATTTACCCTAATGTTGTGTGTATTACTTTCTCTAGTGTTGCTTCATGCCTTCCTCGCTGTCAACAGTTAAATGAAATGAGTCATTGTCATGACATGCTTGAACAATAGTTGGACTAGAATAAGATGCAGATGGAATGGTCTGAATAAATAACTGCTATAGTCTAACACCATAGCCTGTCCTCTTCTTTCAAACTCCTATTGGCTGCTGTATTTAACATTCATCAAACAAGATGAATGTCAAATCATCGAATAGTTTATTAGCATAAGAAATCCAAATAAATATATGTCCATCCAGCTATTCTCTTCTAGCCTTTCCTGGGACTCCAAGAGCTAAGCTTTTTTTATGAGAGGGACCAGCGAAGTGCCGGTGCATTTTACACAAGAAACAGAGGCGATAAGTTAGAAGCGTACGCGTAACCCACCATTCATTAGCTAAATATAAGGCTAATACTGCATAGAATGTATTACCTGAAAGAGGTAGGGTAGGACATTATATGTACACTGTATTATCTTGAACAGGATTATCTACTGATGACATTTGAACGTAACGGATGGAAAGACTGTTCACTGATTTAAAGCAACGATATTCGAGTGATAGGCTGTTTTAGAACTCTGCAGCTGTAATTAAAAGAAAATCTTCACAAAAATATGGGAAAAGGGTGTCCCCCGAAAGCCAGACTGATGTGTAAATTAGACACGCATTCAGTCCTTATATTGCTATAGTATATGCTAAGCTGTAGCAAATGTAGGCCTTCCCATCACAAGAAAAACCTACCATGAGGGTACATGCATTGTGAACTGCGGTCCATACCGAGATGTGCCGCCTGTCCCCACCCTGAGCGTTAATGACTGATCATACAGAGAGAAAGCCGTAGAGAAGCCAGATTCAGACATTGCATACAATTTAACAGTTCAATTTCACGTAATGCTGCTTATAGAAATTATTTATTATAATTTTCCAGTTTCTTGCAGTTATTTATCCTAGGAAAAGGGAGTGGGTTTGGGCGGGAAATCTCGGTAACCAAGTTCCCGCTATTCAACCCTAACTACCACCCTGTCTGTGAAATCAATTGGGCACATTTCATCTGGTGAGGTAGTCAGAAAAGTTTGTCGTGAACCACGTCAAATTGTGTCCGCAAGGAAAGCACACAGACAAACAAACTTGGATACCCGGTTTAGCAAAGCTGGTGATCCAACTGCCAAGCCAGCTGTTTAAGTTTTGTTGGGAACTCTTGCGGAAGAGAGAAAAAAAAAAACCTGCAAAAGCCCACTATCCTTCTCTTGCTCGCTGACTCGGGTTCAAATCACATGACTGTCATTGTGTCTTTTTAGTGCAGTGAGAAACTCCAGACGGTGCCATGCCATTGTTACATGACTCCAGGAGCTTACACCCTTGCGTCAGTTTCCCAAAATGGGGATGTTTAAGAAAAGAAACCACAACATTTCTGTCTGTGAGAGCGCCTGCCTTCGGGCACTTCCCCCATGGGAAGAACAGCAGCCTTGGCTTTGATAGCTGCACTACTGAAGGTCTGGCTTCCCTTTGCTGGCTTCATAGACAGGTTAAATCCCAAATTACACCCTATTCCCTATATAGTGCACTACTTTTGACCAGGACCCATAGAACTCTGGTCAAATGTAGTACTATACAGGGAATATGGTGCTATTTGGGATACAAACCCAAGACAGGCATTCTTCTTCCCCAAAGACATTTTCTTTTCTCCCTTTCCTGAAGGTAATTCAACCACAGTTGTTTTATGTGGTCTCACACACACACACACACACACACACACACACTCCGCTGCCGACAATTCAGTCTTCAGGGCCCAACACATTAAAGGATTAAAGGGTGGCGGGGGATTTCATAGGAAGTGGATCTTTAGTGGGGGATCTACCCTCGGCTTACTTTGATTTGAAGCTGTAGTTTTATTTGTCAAATCAAGAAAATAAGTGTGTGCTTTGATCAAGCCCAACCACTGCACTGACACTGTAGCACTACTTGAAGAAAAGAAACACTTGGCACCACATCTAAAAAAAAAAATGTAAGTGTAATTTTCTTCGTACCCCTCCCTTTCTTTTGGTTTTATTATGAAAACCAAATGGACGACCAAAGTGTTTAGATCAATTACGCCCAGGTGAGGGTGTGTTTCTCTTACGAGACAAAACCTTGACAGATGATCCGGTGTGTCAAGCCGACACAGCGGAGGATCAGAGAGTCACCACGGAAGCAAAGTGTGTGGGGCAGCGCACCGCAGTGTTAAGTGTCACACGACAACCCCTAGGCCTGTGAGAGTGTGTGTGTGTGTGTGTAATTACACAAAATAAATTTATTTTCCAAACAAAGCAAAAACAACATAGACTTGGCAGTCACGTGCATAGACATACGTACAGTATAAATATTTTAAAAGGGGGAGCAACTACCAAATTGTAATTAACTGGCTTTTTTGTCTAAGAATTGTGTTACCCTGTTAGAGAAACAAATACAAATACTGTAAAACCCTAATCTCTCTATGGGCTCATTGGATATCTTTTTTTCCGGAAAGTATCACTGGCCAGCCTGTATCATTGAGCAGGCATACTACCAGCATAGGTAAGGTTAGGTCTGCATCCCAAACGGCACCCCATTCCTTATATACCGTAGTCAAAAGTAGAGCATTATGTACGGAAAAAGGCCCCATTTGGGACACCAACTGGAAGAAATGGCCTCCTTGAACCAGGTGGCTCTTTTCCCTTTAAACTACATTTAATTCAATCCCTCAATCTTGCCAATTAAAACAGATGACATCACAGGAATCTGTCACCACAGAGGGACATTGAGAAAGACAAGAAACATGGAGGCAGACAGGGGCTGCCTTGTGTGGAGTGAAGCCCCAGTCTGTCTGACAACTGGTGCTGGCCACAAGAAAGAGAAGCCCCGGCCTAAAGATTTAATGCCCTCAGATTCCAGACAGAACCGTGAGGAGACGCGGGCTCTGCTTACATAAGGTCTGAAAAAAACAAGGCCATCCACATAAAAAAAGGGAGGAAAACATGTTGAGGTAAGACAGTCCTACAACAGCATTTACTTTCAAAGACAATTTACTGCGATCCAATGACAATGGCATTTTTACCCCATCCACAATTTTCTTCCTGTATGTCTCTTTGCCAGCGTGAATAAATGACTGCCAGTTGGCCAAGTGCACGCCGCCACCACCCACCCATAATGCACTGGCCTGGCTGGCGGGCCCATTAAGACTTCAAAGCGGAGACACATCAAACAAAACAAATCAACATGAATTCCATTTGTCCTGCTCTACTGTAATACTACCTCCCAACTCTACAACTTAGACTACTACCCTTTATGTCCGGTTGAAGGAAGTCCACATGTTCCACACTGCCCACTTCAGAACAGCAACCAACCCACACCTCAAGCCTACCCAAACTACAGCCACACACTCCCCTCTAGGACCCAATAAAAACTGATTTGGCGTAGAAGGTGGACGGAATCAAAGAATCCAGACATTAAAACAAAATTCAAAAAATGGATTGAACTTAGTAGAAAATCAACTGAAATGTTTTGAACTTTAGAAAATGCATTAAATTTGCCCATTATCATAAGACATAAACAAAATACATCAGTAATTCTTATTTTCCTTCAACTTTCTGAAATGGCACAGGAATGCCCGCGTCTGTGTGCGTGTTGGTCTACCACTAGAATGAGCTCATGATTATTTGCGTCAATCCAGTGGCCATTTGTCGTGCAAACACTGCAATCAGATGAGCACTACAGAAACATTGCTAACATCGGTCTAATGATTTTTAGTGCGAAAAACGGAAACCTGGAAAATAAAACCAAATCAGACTAATTTAACTGATTTTGTAGGGCCCGAGATCCGTCACCTAAACCAAGTCTTGGTGGGTGGCTCCCTGGACTTCACCTTCACCCAAGCCCCAGGCTTCTGTTCTGACTAGGCCCGGCTGGTGACTGCTGTGCTGGGAGGAGATGATGAAAGAAGAAAGATCTAGTACTCTAAATGTAAGATGAATCATCATGTCCTTCCTTGCCCCGAAACAATATCTATAGAGAAAATTAAGAATGACAGCGGCTGACTTGATACAGATAGGGACGGACACACAGGGACGGACACACAGGGACGGACACACAGGGACGGACACACAGGGACGGACACACAGGGACGGACACACAGGGACGGACACACAGGGACGGACACACAGGGACGGACACACAGGGACGGACACACAGGGACGGACACACAGGGACGGACACACAGGGACGGACACACAGGGACGGACACACAGGGACGGACACACAGGGACGGACATGTGGCGGCTACCGCCTCTCCCATCTCTCAGAACTAAACTCCTCAGGGCTGGGGCTCTGGAGCCCTACAAGCTGGGGATTAGAGACTACCAACCTGCCACTGCTTTTAGAGGAGACATAATTGTCACATCTATAGGATATTTTACACTCCTGCTCCAGCGTAAGGTAGATGGGTGAAGAGGTATTGAAGGGGAAAGGCAGGCAGAGTTTCGTTCCAAGAAGTCATTGACGGGACAATGCCATTTTTTGTTTGTTTAATGGATTGACGCTATTCATATTTCTACAGATGTCACACTGACAATGACACGCCAGACTAGAGAAAATACTACGTCTGCACGGAAAGGTCAGGTCCAAGAGCTTTGGATTGTTGGGACAAATTATAAGTTCCGTTCATTGTGACCCGGTTGAGAAAATAACCTAATTCCAGCTCTAAACAAGAGAGAGGACACTGCCTGGAACTTGGCTGTTGAAGGCTGGGCTAGTGTTAGGGCTAAGGCAGGGTTTTACAACCGAACACATTTTGCAACAAAAACAAGCATTTCTCATTGGACTAGGTCAGGTTAGTCCCTCCCAGTTTTAGTCGGTTTTCTTCGGTTTAGAGCCTACCTGAGTGAACATAACCCTGCTGTCTGGCCCCTATGGCAGGAACCTGCAGTGTAATCAGGGCCCTGGACAAATTACAGGCAGAAGGCTGCAACTAATTGGGGTTCAACCCAGGGCTGAGGGAGAGGTTGTCCATTAAACTAATATTCTTAAGTCATGGAGCGCATTCCAGCGCACAGCGTCAACACTCAGCGAGGTCTGATTATTCCAGGCATTTTAAGTGTCCAGGCGCAGCGGTCACTTTATTTTTTGGAACAAAAAAGCCTTCAGCAGACAAATAATAACAGTATTCCAGTTTGAGTCGCCTGTTAATGCATTTTTTAGATACGCAGCGAGAGAGGAATTTAACTAAAAGTTCAAAGGTGCTGTCAATGGCTCCCACAATGTTTTGTAGAACAACATGAAGTGCACGACGAGGGGACAGTACTGTGTGTGTGCATGTCTGTCAGCCAGTGAGTTCATGTTTGTGTAAAGTGCAATGAAAATCTATTACGCGTTTCAGAACCCAACTGTAATCTTGCCAGCCGTTGAAATGAGACCTCATCCATCTTTCAGAGAAACAACTTAAGAGGGAGAAATAAAAGTAAAAAATTGACCACTCGGGACCGATTACAGTGATTTTAATGTTTTGTAAGTCTGGGGTTGACCAGAGGAAGATGTTAAATGCAGAATCATTAAAGTTTTGAGCTATTAACCACCCCATACAGTGCCAGAAACCAAAGATTTGGCTTTTGTTCTCCATGTAAAACAAAGTTCATCACGGGGAGGGGATATAGTCCACAATAATACATGCATTAATAATACAGCAGGCCTATATACACAGCTAATTGTGCTTCACCGATGGTCATATGTCACTGCAATAACAAGACAATGTCTGAAACCAAACCAAGAATGCCCAGGCAGGCTACTCTGCATGACAATTTTGACACACGCGCACACAGCTGTGACGCAACTGACCTGGTTGATGGAGTTGGCAGTGCAGGAGGCGAGCCCTGTCCCGAGGGATGCCAGGAAGAAGGTGGCAGGGTCAAAGGGCACTGGAGCCATGGCAAAACCAGCTGCTGCCGTCCACACTACTAACGCTGAAACAACCAGACAATAATATCAACATCATACCTACACACACAAGCAACATGCATGCTTATCATACTTGAATAACCACCATAATTTCCATATCAATTATATGACTCCAGCTTTGGGCAATTACTGGCAGAAAAGGATCAGGAATGCAAACTGGTGAGTGCCAGAAAAGGGTGACACGGAAACACAAGAAAATTCTGTGTAAACTGCTAAAAAGTTTGGTTGTCACGATAACAACATTTTACTAACGATGTGATACAAGGTCAAGTATCACGATAGTTTTCTATACATTCTGCACCTGTGCTACACACAAACCAGTCCCTGATATTCACACCTCTACTCAATACAACACATTGAATGGGCTACTGCAGAAAATGGCCGATTTGCTCATATCCAAAGGCCTACCTGTGATTTGGCAGGAGGAATGTAATCAACAAAAATATTAACACATATTGATCTTCATTTTCATTGTGGCAGTAAGGGGGATCAAACACTAAATGAAACCATATTTAGTAGGGCCCGGAATTGCCAGGAACCTCACGATACGATATTATCACGATACTTGGCTGCCGATGAGATATGAATTGCAATTCGATGTTCCAAACATATTGCTCACCATATGTCTGCTGCAGAGGTAAAAGAAAGCGACATGAGAAAAAAAAGTAATGGAAAAAAAAAGTGCTGAAAACAAAAATCTGCTCCTATTTAAAAAGAAGATGGAGAACAATCTATGAAGGAAAAGTAATGGGAGTTTTAGTGCAGGTACAGCTAATTAGCTATTTTTTTTTTATTGTGGTAGTCAAAACGATACACCGTCAAAAATAATATCTGTTACGTAACTGTTATTAAGACGCCCCCCATTACGAGCCTACTCTTCAGACAACTTTACACACTCACACCCCCTCCCCCACAGCTCCCAAAAGTTAGGCACCAAACCGAATTTAAGGAACACCAGAAAAATAGATAGAATATTGATTCGGCAACTGCATCCTCAATTTGAAGATATTGGATAAAGCACTGATAGGACCTTCTGCTCTGAACTCTGATATTCTCATTGAAGGACACGTGAGGATTCATTCTGTGCTCAGTCAATATTTTCAATACGAGAAACATACCCCCCACACCAAACCTTTTTTCTTAGGATCTACACGATTCATGTGGACAACCCATTTTGAAATCAAAATAGCGGATATGGCTGAAAACGAGTTTGCATCCCCGAGTATATGCAAATGCTACAAGTTCCCATCTTTGTGAAATGTGAAGCAATACCCTAGACCAAATTGTGCACATGCTTGATTAAAAATAAGACATGCTTTCATACATGTTCCTTTGGTTTTATGGACAATTTAAAAAAAAGCCTAAAATCATAACACTGTCAATGCTTGCTAAAGTTTGATCACTAAGCAAGTAAGACTTGATTTTGGTTACCAAGTAGTCTGGCATGCTTAGCCTAGTCCTTAACATACCTGTGAGTTTGATTTTGGAAAGTTTGGCGTAAACATCTGGAAGCTCAGCCAGGTCCACCTTGAGCTCCTTCCACTGCCTCTCCAGCCGAGCCTCCCTGGCTTCATCAGACTCCACCTGCACATGGGGCACCTCTAACATCTCAGTCCCAGACTCAGCTGCACTGGACACAGCCTTTGTCTGTGGTGGTGACACAGTCTTGCTGGAAGGAGGTTTCAACACAGCAAGTGCTGCCACAGTCGAGACAGGACTTGAGACAGATGTTGCAGTCATATTTGTGGTTGTGGTCTCTGGCTGTGTTGTGACATCGGTGACCATAGGCACATGGTCGATGGTTGGGACTTGCCGGATCTGACTGTCCATGCCGTCATCACGATGGTCCTCGAGGACGGTCAAGATGGCTGTCTGCTTAGGTTTAGCTCTCTGATAGAGGGCATTGTTACTCCTCATCACATACTGGGAAGAGGGGGTAGAGCAGATAGTGTGTTTGAAGATAAAGGCGCTCTAATGGCACATATTCCTCCTTCGAAAGTACAAGCAGTGAAAGTCATACTTGTACATTGGCACACAACATGGTTAGGTGGCACTGGCATAACATGCAGCTGACAAAAACATTTAACACATCGAGCTAGTCGTCCTCTTATTTTTTGATCAATAAGTGGTGGCTGCCCATGACATAGCCTATACAGCTGCAAGTATAATACAGCTAATCCTGTGTACATGTCCTGACATTACCTGGTACATATAGGCCAACTAGGTTACATGAGCATGGACTGAGAAGTCAATTGGTATGATAGACAACATTCTGTCCTTAGATTGTGCCCTATCACTTACAAAACAGTGTTGTTGTTGCCTGATAAAATGGGCGACATACGACTTACCTGGCGCTTCAAGAAGTTGAGGTGGTGAATCCATTGTGATGGGTCTCTCCTGGACATCTGGATGAGGCTGCGAGCACTCTTGTGATTTCTAATGGCATTTCTACCAAATAGTTTCTGGTTCACACTCACACCAACCAGACCTAAAAACACAAAACAACCCTGTTCATGACATGAATATGCATCATCTGACCAAAATGTCCACTGTTTTGGACTTGCTAGAAAAGTAATTTATGCTTCTCTGCCATAACAGAGGCTAGCCCAACAATGGACTAAAAGAGCCTAACATTACTCCTTATAGTCCAAGGACTTAACATGGTTTTGTTTAAAAGCGAATTGGCTCTGGAAGGACTGAGGCAATCAAAGAGGCAAAACGTCAGTATAGAGACAAAGTGGAGTCACAATTCAACAGCTCAAACGCGAGACGAGAGGCTAGTTAAGGACCATATCACCGCCATCTTACCTGACACCCTAGATCCACTACAATTTGCATACTGCCCCAACAGGTCCACGTACAATGCAACCGCCATTGCACTACACAATGCCCTAACCCACCTGGACAAGAGGAATACCATGTAAGAATGCAGTTCAGCCTTCAACACCATAGTGCCATCCAAGCCCATCACTAAGCTCAGGGCCCAAACCCCTCCCTGTGCAATTGGATCCTGGTCTTCCTGACAGGCCAAGCCCATGTGGTGAACGTAGGCAACAACACCTCCGCCACGCTGATCCTCGGGGGTCTAGGAAACCGATGGACAATATTTTAGGACGAAACTCAAAATTACATTTGACAATGTTGAAAACAAACATTTCCCAGACAGCCATGTATGCATTACATACATTTTCAAATCAAACAATACATTTTACTTTGTTTTTACCAAAATTACATAACGGTAATAATTTAGTTTGAATCATAAATCTATTGATAAACTAGGGAAATTTAGATGGCATAGTCTTACTCCCAATACATGCAAATGCATATTCAATAGGAGTATGTGTATGCATTGAATTATTAAGCTTGTTTTGGCTGATCAGTGGAGTCTATGGTGCTACAGATGACAAACTGCTTGCCTTCCGTCCGAGAGCCAAACTGCTTGCCTTCCGTCCGAGAGCCAAACTGCTTGCCTTCCGTCCGAGAGCCAAACTGCTTGCCTTCCGTCCGAGAGCCAAACTGCTTGCCTTCCGTCCGAGAGCCAAACTGCTTGCCTTCCGTCCGAGAGCCAAACTGCTTGCCTTCCGTTCGAGAGCCAAACTGCTTGCCGTCCGCTCGAGAGCCAAACTACCAATTGTGCGCCGCCCTATGGGACTCCCAATCACGGCTGGATGTGATGCAGCCTGGATTCGAACCAGTGACTGCAGTGACGCCTCTTGCACTGAGAGGCAGTGCCTTGGGCTCCCGAGTGGTGCAGCGGTCTGAGTTGTTTCACTTATACATACTCCTACTGAATATGCATTCACATGTATCGTGAGTAGGCCTATGCCATCTAAATTGACCTAGTTTATCAAGAGATTTAGCATTCAAATACAATTATAACCATTATGTAGTTTGGTAAAAAACAATGAGTTTATGTATTGTTTGATTTCAAAATGTATGCATTAATGCATACATGGCTGTCTAGGAAATGCTTGTCTTCAACATTTTCAGTTTAGTTTGAGAATATAAAATATCTACTCAATGGAAAAGGGTCCAACATAATGCCAAAGATGTTCTCATTGCTCAATGATAACGTGTGGTCATTTTCCGTGATGGTGGATTTTTCTTTTCTTATTCCCCCACTGTCAGGACGCAGCTCTAAACAGCTCAGCTGCCAGGATGAAATTTGAAACTAATCAATTGGCTAGTTCAGCCATCTGTCAAGAAATGGGCGGGAAGTAACTGCTACGATTGGATAGAGCGAGGCATCTAATCACATTTCTCATCGTCGCTCATATCAGTTGCTGCAGTTCCCTGCTACTATGAGAACGAGCTCAATGGCGATGACATTTTCTACCAAGCAATAAATGTGCATAATATCTAAAACATGAAGAGCGAGGGTAAGAGGGGGAAAAAATGAAAACGAACATTATCTGAATGACTCAAATCTGCCCATAGTTTAAGTTATCACATGCGCCGAATACACTGAACCTTCCCCAAAGATGTGGTAAAAATATATATAGAATAACTGAACAAAAACACAACCTGCTACAATAAAGATTTTACAGATTTACAGCTCATATGAGGAAACCAGTCAATATAAATGAATTCATTAGGCCCTAATCTATGGATTTCACATGACTGGGAATACAGATATGCATCTGTTGGTCACAGACACCTTTAAAAGAAATGGGCCTCGGGATATCGTCGTGGTATTTCTATTAATTCAATTTGCCATCGCTAAAACGCAATTGTGTTCGTTGTCCGTAGCTTATTCCATCCCAAACCCACCATGGGGCACTCTGTTCACAGTGTTGAAAATCAGCAAACCGCTCGCACACCCAACGGCATGCAGTTGAGGCCAGTTGGACGCTCTGCCAAATTCTCTAAAGCGACATTGATAGCGGCTTATGGTAGAGAGATGAACATTCAGTTCTCTGGTAACAGTGCTGGTGGACATTCCTGCAGTCAGCATGCCAAATGCACGCTCCCGCAAAACCTGAGACATCTGTTGCATTGTGACAAAACTGCACGTGCTGTTTAATCAGCTTCTTGATATTCCACACCTGTCAAGTGGATGGCTTATCTTGGCAAAGGAGAAATGCTCACTAATAGGGATGAACAAATTTGTGCACAAAATGTTAGTGTAAAAAGCTTTTTGTGTAGCTCATGAAACCAGCACTTTACATGTGAGAGAGATCTATCTATACACACACACACACGTCAAATGTTTGGAAACACCTACCCATTCAAGGGTTTTTCTTTATTTTACATTGCAGAATAGTGAACACATCAAAACTAAGAAATAATGTTGTAACAGTAAAGTGTCAAAATCAACATATATTTGAGATTCTTCAAAGTAGCCACCCTTTGCCTTGACGGCTTTGCAAACTCTTGGCATCCTCTCAACCAGCTTTAGTCCCACTAAGCCCAAACCAGATGGGATGGTGGATCGCTGCAGAATCCTGTGGTAACCATGTTGGTTACATGTTCCTTGAATTCTAAATAAATCACTGACAGTGTTACCAGCAAAGCACCCCCACAACACCTCCTCCATGCTTCACGGTGGGAACCACAAATGCGGAGATCATCCGTTCACCTACTCTGCGTCTCACAAAGACATGGCAGTTGGAACCAAAAATCTAAAATTTGCACTCATCAGACCAAAGGACAGATTTCCACCGGTCTAATGTCCATTGGTCGTGTTTCTTGGCCCAACCAAGTCTCTTCTTATTGGTGTCAAGAAGTGATTTCTTGGCAGCAATTCGACCACAAAGACCAGATTCACGCAGTCTCCTCTGAAAAGTTGATGTTGAGATGTGTCTGTTACTTGAACTGAAGCATTTATTTGGGATGTAAACTGAGGCTGGTAACTATAATGAACTTATCCTCTGCAGCAGACTCTGGGTCTTCCTTTTCAGTGGTGGTCGTCATGTGAGCCAGTTTCATCATAGTGCTTGATTGTTTTTGCAACTGCACTTGAAGAAAAATGTTAAGTTCTTGAAATTGCCCGGATTGACTGACCTTCATGTCTAAAAGTAATGATGGACTGTTGTTTCTCTTTGGTTATTTGAGCTGTTCTTTCCATAATATGGACTTGGTCTTGTACCAATAGTGCTATCTTTACAACTGATTGGCTCAAAACACATTAAGAACAAAATAAATTCCACAAATTAACAAGGCACACCTGTTAATTGAAATGCATTCCAGGTGACTACCTCATGAAGCTGGCTGAGAGAATGCCACGAGTTTGCAAAGCTGGCAAGGCAAAGGGTGGCTACTTTGAAGAATCTCAAATATGTTTTGATTTGTTTAACACTTTTTTGGTTACTACATGATTCCATGTGTTATTTCATAGTTTTGATGTCTTCATTATTCTACAATGTAGAAAATAGTAAAAATAAAGAAAAACCCTGGAATGAGTAGGTGTCCAAACTTTTGACTGGTACTACACATACAAAAGTATGTGGACACCCCTTCATATTTCTAGATTTGGCTATTAGGGCCAAACCCGTTGCTGACAAGTGTATAAATTCCTAATAGGCCACACAAACTCACAGAACGGGGTTGCCGAGTGCAGAAGCATGTAAAAATTGTCTGTCCATGGTCGCAACACTCACTACAGACATCCAAACTGCCTCTGGAAGAAACATCAGCACATCATTATTTCGGCAGGAACTTCATGAAATGGGCAGCCACACACAAGCCGAAGGGCAATGCCAAGCGTTGGCAGGAGTGATATAAAACTCGCCGCCATTAAACTCCGGAGAAGTGGAAACGTGTTCTCTGGGGTGATGAATCCCACTTCACCATCTGGCAGTCTGACAGATAGATCTGGTTTTGGCGGATGCCAGAAGAACGCTAGCTGCCACAATGCATAGTGCCAACTGTAAAGTTTGGTAGATGAATAATAGTCTGGGGCTGTTTTCGATGGTGCGGACTAGGCCCCTTAGTTACGGTGAAGGGAAATCTTAACGTTACAGCATACAATGACATTCTAGATGATTCGGTGCTTCCAACTTTGTGGCAACAGTTTGGGGAAGGCCCTTTCCTGTTTCAGTTGCCCTTCTGTGTACAAAGAAAGGTCCATACAGAAATGGTTTGTTGAAATCGGTGTGGAAGAACTTGACGGGGCTGCACAGAACCCTGACAGAATGAACACCTTTGGGATGAATTGCAACGCTGACTGCGAGCTAGGCCTAATCGCCCAACATCAGTGCTTGACCTCACTAATGCACATATCTGAATGGAAGCAAATCCCCGCAGCAATGTTCCAACACCTAGCGGAAAGCCTTACCAGAAGAGTAGAGGCTGTTATAGCAGCAAAGGGGTGCCAAATCAATATCAATATTTATTTCTGTATTTTAAGGCACTTCTTTCCCTATTACGACAATCTAATCCGACTGTCAACTGTCAATTTACGGATACAATTGCTACTGGTCAGATCAGTACACCATTAAATAGCTAAAGTTACACTGCAAGTCAGATGGCTCATTGCCGAAAATGGTGCATGTTCAAAATACTAACCAGCTAACATTAGCTAGCTATTAGATAATATCTGATATCTTAGCACCACAATCACCTAACCAGCTAGCTAGCATAGTAGCTAATAACGCCACAGATGAAAGGGATAGTTATCGTAATCTTTGCTAAAACAGGTCACATAGCTATTTCATTAGCTTGCTAGCTTTCTTATTGCATGCATATCCGTACCTGTTCGACACAAGCTTTATTATTTGTGAATTAACTAAACCAATCATTTGCAACAGGAGTTTGATTTTGGTCACTGTGCCAATTCATCCACTTCTCAATACATCATATCTCTGTTGGAGAATGAGTTGGCTTGACGCTTTCTGCTGATTTTCCCAGCCAGACATTCCTAGGCATTGAGGTACACATGGCACAGGCGGTGAGTGGCGGTTTTGCTATATAAAGGGACTATAGATTAGAAAAAGTATAATATTGGCCCAATATATTCTCGGTCATTCTCTAACGGGCGCCCCCCTGGGGTACGTGCTCATCCCCCTCCTTCACTCCATGTTCGCCCACGTCCCCATGACCAAGCACGTCCCCAACTCCATCAAGTTTGCTGATGACAGGGAGGATGTGAGTGCCAAAACAAAGTGGCTGATCATGGACTACAGGAGACAGCAGACAGAGCACGCCCCATCCACATCGATGGGGCCGCAGACGAGTGGGTCAGAAGATTAAAGTTCTGTGGTGTGCACATCACTGACGACCTGAAATGGTCCCTTTACAAAGTGTGATGAAGGCGCAACAGCACCTCTTCAAACTCAGGAGGCTGAAATAATTCCAGAACCCGGCCCTGAACCACAGACACCTTAGCCACACCTCAAGCCATGTCTAGACTTAACAGTTCATGCAGCTTTAGTATTCTGATCACAAAGTTCTGATCATAGAATTCCGAACGAGTAATGCCTCGACACCTACATATAAAATGTGTCTACAGTGTCCAGATTCCCTTTTCCCGCACTATATTCAAATGCCAGTATGCATTCTACAAATGGTGGAATAGGCAAAATATGAAACACTGACGGTAGTAGCCAAATACTGTAGCTAACTAGCCAGCTAACCAGCAAGCAACGCTAAAAGGACCGCAAACGGGTTAGCATAAAAGCGTAGCCAAAAATAACTATTAACATTAGCTAGCTGGCTAGAATGTATTAGGCCAGCAAACACATTCCTTACACGCTAGGAACGCATTTTCTTCAACATTATAATGAAAAGGTGCCTCTCGCTCTCTTGTTGTCTTGCCTGTGTGCTTAGGGTCATTGTCCTGTTGGAAGGTGAACCTTCACCCCAGTCTGAAGTCCTGAGCAGGTTTTCATCAAGGATCTCACTGTACTTTGCTCCGTTCATCTTTCCCTCGATCCCAACTAGCCTCCCAATCCCTGCCTCTGAAAAACATCCCCACAGCATGATACTGCCACCACACGTCACCGTAGAGATGGTGCCAGGTTTCATCCAGACGTGATGCTTTGCATTCAGGCCAAAGAGTTCGATCTTGGTTTCATCAGACCACAGAATCTTGTTTTTCATGGTCAGTGTCTTTCGGTGCCTTTTGGCAAACTCCAAGCAGGCGGTCATGTGCCTTTTATTGTGAGGAGTGGCTTCCGTCTGGCCACTCTACCATAAAGGCCTGATTGGTGGAGTGCTGCAGAGATGGTTGTCCTTCTGGGAGAATCTCCCATCTCCACTGAAAAACTCTAGAGCTCTGTCAGAGTGACCATCAGGTTTTTGGTCACCTCCCTGACCTCATGGCTTGGTTGTTGCTCTGACATGCACTGTCAACTGTGGGACTTTTATATAGGCAGGTGTGTGCCTTTCCAAATCATGTCCAACCAATTGAATTTACCAAAGGTGGAATCCAGTCAAGTTGTAGAAACATCAAGAATGATCAATGAAAACAGGATGCACCTGTTTTGAATTCTTATGTAAATTACGTATCTGTTTTTTATTTAACCAAATCAGCAAACATTTCTAAAAACCTGTTTTCGCTTTGTGATTGTGGGGTATTGTGTGCAGATGGATGATTACTCGATTTGATCGGTTATATTAGAAGGCTGTAATTAAACAAAATGTTTAAAATTTAATGGGTCTGAATACTTTCCGAAGGCACTGTAATTAACGTTAGCACAGGTACCGTATGCCACTGTTTCCTAAACAAAAACTGTCAAATGGAAAAATGCCGTGTGTGAACAGTAACATTATAAAAAGGTGTGTAGCAATGTTACTTTTTTTTCTCGCTGATATTAAAGATACGCTCCTTATGTTTCCCAACCCGTACCGCAAACGATGCATGTTAATGTTTAGACCAAGCGTCGGGACGCTTTAACAAATACCCATGGGCAGAAGATATTATCGTTAATGGGGTATCGAGTTACAGACATCAGCAACTTGTTATAGTGCTAGCATTTGCTAGTTAGGCAGCTAGATAACTCTTCAACGCAAAGTATAGTTGACGGATTTGGTGCTGGCACTGCAACACCACACGATGTGTATACCGATGTCAACTGACTAGATGAATCGAGAGTAGATTGGCACACATTAGCTGGATTAAATCGAAGGTCATGCAGCATTGCTAACTGACAGACATATACATAACATACCGGTACATAGCTAACAGTTTTATGTTAGCAAGCTTACTTAACCGAGCAAACGTTGGTATTTTCTACCAGCAAAAGCACATTAAATTAACATTTTATTCGGGTGCATCAGAAAGATAAGCACATTATCTATGTGTTCACCTGTGAGTCTGCTACATGTCGATTTGTACATGTTTTTGTAGCATAAAGCCGGCTCCCTTATGTCCTCTTCACATGTAGCAAGTCGCCATTTTGACCTCGTCTGAGCGTGGGAATCACTTCCGGTGAGACAGACTGCGCAAGCGCATTTCAGATACCTCATTTGGACGCATAATCATAAGTCATACATACACCTTAACACACACAGCACAAGTATGTGACACTGGCAGGTGTTATAACGTTCAACAGAGACAAACTTGGAACTCATGTAGCACATCTAGTCCTTAGCCTATCTCAGGTTGAAATTATGTGCCCACGAGGTTACATGGTTGCCTGAAAAAGAGCACACCATTGACAACAAGAAACGGTGCATGGGTAAAATCACTGGGGAAGCCGAGCCAGAAAAAAAGCCTTATTGCATTGTTTGCACTATAAATCCTGTTAGTTCATATGCCTTGCCACTGTGATATAGGCCTAAGGCCGAGACAATAAAAGACACAGTAGGTTTCCATCCAATTGGCGACAGATTTTCATGCAAATATTCCAAAATCTGCGTGAAAACATTATGCACATTTTCCCAACAGAGATGTTTCCATCAAATTGACCTTTTGCTGATAAAAGGCTGTGTGTCATGACGTAGTGCACATAAAAATACATGTTGCACTTAAATCCCCATTAAATTTCCATTGAATTTTCAAGTCTACTGATGGTTTTCTCACAAAAAGTGATGCGTAATACAGTGTGTGCCCACTTTGGTATTGTCACTTGTGCTCTAGGCAACAGCGCTATCTGTCCGCTAGAGTGCATGTACATGAGGAGATTATTATAATTATTATGAAAAATATGTGGTCATAATAAAGAATACTAGTAAAGAACGAGAAGGCCCACACACTGTTAAAGCTCCCAATTCACCGCTTCATTGTAACATTGTCAATAAACCTGTGAATTGGGAGCTTTAAACAGTGTGCGGCCTTCTTGTTCTTTACCTTTATTATTATTATTACTATTAACATTGTGGACACTAGAGCAATATTCATTTTATTTGTCAAGCATCAACCTCATCACCTTGCACTTTCACCATCCTGTGAAGTTCAGCATCATTTATATAACCTGTAGCTTAATAAACTGCATGCTTTCCTGATACCTTGTAGTGGGAGGACCACACAACATTGACATTGTGGGACTCCAAGTTTACATAGATAGGATGATTATTATATCAACATTTCTGCATAAGTGTTTCCACTGACAATTCTAGCATAATTCATTTTACCAACACAAAAACATCCCACCTTGTGTAGTTTATTTTGTTTTGTCGACATTTGGAAAGTGTAACAAAACTTTCATCAGGCCTGTCATGTCATTTTTAATTTGACATTGTACTTCACTCTCATACAAAGGTTGGATGGATATTAAAAAGGATGCATGAATAATATCAAATTATTGAATAGTTATGTATGCTTGAGTTTTCTTTTTTTTTATTTCTTGTTTGTTTCACAATGAAAAATATTTTGCATCTTCAAAGTGGTAGGCATGTTGTGTGAATCAAATTATATAAACCGAACAAAAATATATTTTATATCCAGGTTCTAAGGCAACAAAATACCAAGGAGGGTGAATACTTTCGCAAGGTACTGTATCTACTTGGAGCACATAAACTTATAGTAAAAATGTTTCTTTACTTTAGATTTTGCATTCAACAAAGTAGATTGTAGACCTATCACGTATTGATAATTATTTTCTGCCCTATTTTTATGTTCCAAGTTGATAACGATACACTTTACTTTTCTTAATACAGTGCATTCGGAAAGTACTCAGACACCTTGACTTTTTCCACATTTTGTTAAATTACAGCCTTATTCTAACATTGCTTAAATATGAAACTCAGCAAAAAAAGAAACATCCCTTTTACAGGACCCTGTCTTTCAAAGAGAATTCATAAAAATCCAAATACCTTCACAGGTCTTCATTGTAAAGGGTTTAAACACTGTTTCCCCTGCTTGTACAAATGAACCATAAACAATAAATGAACATGCACCTGTGGAACAGTTGTTAAGACACTATCAGCTTACAGACGGTAGGCAATTAAGGTCACAGTTATGAAAACTTAGGACATTAAAGAGGTCTTTCAACTGACTCTGAAAAACACCAAAAGAAACATGCCCAGGGTCCCTGCTCATCTGTGTGAATGTGCCTTAGGCATGCTGCAAGGAGGCATGAGGACTGCAGATGTGGCCAGGGTAATATGACAGCTCTAAAGGGAGACAGGATGGACAGCTGATCGTCCTCACAGTGGCAGACCATGGTGTAACAACACCTGCACAGGATTGGTACATCCGAACATTACACCAGGAACGCACAATTCCTCCATCAGTGCTCATCCTGACATTATCCTCCAGCATGACAATGCCACCAGCCATACTGCTCGTTCTGTGTGTTGATTTCCTGCAAGACAGGAATGTCAGTGTTCTGCCATGGCCAGCGAAGAGCACGGGTCTCAATCCCATTGAGCACGATTGGGACCTGTTGGATCGGAGGGTGAGGGCTAGGGCCATTCTCCACAGAAATGTCCGGGAACTTGCAAGTGCCTTGGTGGAAGAGTGGGGTAACATCTCACAGCAAGAACTGGCAAATCTGGTGCAGTCCATGAGGAGGAGATGCACTGCAGTACTTAATGCAGCTGGTGGCCACACCAGATTCTGACTGTTACCCCCTTTGGTCAGGAACACACTATTCAATTTCTGTTAGTCACATGTCTGTGGAACTTGTTCAGTTTATGTCTCAGTTGTTAAATCTTGTTATGTTATTTACACATGTTAGGTTTGCTGAAAATAAACACAGTTGACAGTGAGAGGACATTTCTTTTATTACCGAGTTTATATATTTTTCTCATCAATTAACACACATTACCCCATAACGACAAAGTGAAAACAGTTCATTTTTTACATTTTTGCAAATGTATAAAAAATCAGAAATATAAATACCTTATTTACATAAGTATTCAGACCCTTTGCTATGACACTCTAATATGAGCCCAGGTTCACCCTGTTTCCATTGAGATGTTTTACAACTTGATTCAAGTCCACCTGTGGTAAATTCAATTGTTTGGACATGATTTGAAAAGTACTTGTGTTTAAAAGGTCCCACAGTTGACAATGCATGTCAGAGCAAACATCAAGTGATGAGGTCAAAGGAACTGTCCGTAGAGCTCCAAGACAGGATTGTGTCAAAGCACAGATCTGGGGAAGGGTACCAATACATTTCTGCCGCATTGAAGGTCCCCAAGAACACAGTGGCCTCCATCATTCTTAAATGGAGTAAGTTTGGAACCACCAAGACTTTTCCTAGAGCTTGTCACCCGGCCAAACTGAGCAATCAGAGGAGAAGGGCCATGGTCAGGGAGGTGACCAAGAACCCAATGGTCACTCTGACAGAGCTCCAGAGTTCCTTTGTGGAGATGGGAGAACGTTCCAGAAAGACAACCATCTCTGCTGCACTCCACCACTCAGGCCTTTATGGTAGAGTGGCCAGACAGAAGCCACTTCTCAGTAAAAGGCACATGACAGCCCACTTGGAGTTTGCCAAAAGGCACCGAAAGACTCTCAGACTCTAAGAAACAAGATTCTCTGGTCTGATGAATCCAAGATTGAATTCTTTGGCCTGAATGCTAATCGTCACGTCTGGAGGAAACCTGGCACCATCCCTAAAGTGAAGTATGGTGGTGGCAGTATCATGTTGTGGTGATTTGTTTCAGTGGCAGGGACTGGGAGACTAGTCAGGATCGAGGGAAAGATGAACAGAGCAAAGTACAGAGAGATCCTTAATGAAAACCTGCTCCAGAGTGATCAGGACCTCAGATGGGGGTGAAGGTTCACCTTCCAACAGGACAACAAACCTAAGCACACAGCCAAGATAACGCAGGAGTGTTTTCGGGAGAAGTCTCTGAATGTCCTGGAGTGGGCCAGCCAGAGCCCGGACTTGAAACAGATCAAACATTTCTAGAGAGACCTGAAAATAGCTGTGCAGCGACGCTCCCCATCCAACATGACACAGCTTGAGAGGATCTGCAGAAAAGAATGGGAGAAACTCCCCAAACACAGGTGTGCCAAGATTGTAGCGTCATATCTAAGAAGACTCAAAGCTGTAATCCCTGCCAATAGGGCTTCAACAAAGTACTGATTAAAGGGTCTGAATACTTATGCAAATTATATATATTTCTAGTGTTATTTTATTTTTTGCAAACATTTCTAAAAACATTTTTTTGCTTTGTCATTCTGGGGTAATGTGTGTAGATTGATGGGGGGACGATTTAATAAATTTTACGCTGTGACGTTACAAAATGTGGAAAAGGTCATTGGGTCTGAACACTTTCCAAATGCACTGTATTTCAAAAATATTTATATATTTTTTCTTCTCTATACCAGGGATCATCAACTAGATTCTGCCGCGTGCTGATTTATTATTGAGCGAATGGTCAGGGGGCCGGAACATAATTACAAATCATTTGTAGACTGCAAATTGACCGCAAGAAGCCCAAACAGATATAATATTTGACTAAAACATAATCATTTCAAACCTTGCTTACATTTGTATACTATTACGTGTCTCTCTGTTATTACACTCCTGAGTGGTACAGCAGTCTAAGGCACTGCATCTCAGTTCTTGAGGCATCATTACAGACACCCTGGTTCGAATCCAGCTTGTATCACAACTGGCTGTGATTGGGAGTCCCATAGGGCTCCCAACCCAGCGTCTTCTGGGTTTGTCCGGTGTACTGTAGGCCACCATTGTAAATAAGAATTTGTTCTTAATTGACTTGCCTAGTTAAAAAAAATACTTGGGAACAGATTTCTAAAATTAGAATCAATTAGAGCTGATTTCCTGATGTTTCTACAGTCTTTTATGTCCAACAATAAAAATTATATTAATAAAAAAAGATTTCATTTTTCTGCTCAGAGGCAAATAATACCACCTGTGTGTGGGCCAAATTCGGTCCACGTGCCGCCAGTTTGAGAATCCTGCTCTATACCCTCAAAAGTCAGATCCAGTCGTTTTTAATTCAGGCTATTTATTTGACAAATATTTCAGATATCATTTGAATCCCTTGTTTAGCCATCAAGCCAATCATATAAATTCCTATTGTCATAATAACTTTGAGTCTTATCCCGTCCGTTACTGTAGACCAGGGGCATTCAACTATTACTCTATGAGGGTTTTCTGTTCTACCTGAAAATGAATTGCACCCCTCTGGTGTCCCATGACTAAATCTGTAGAGGGGAACAATTAAAAGATGCAATGTAACTGGCTTCAAGGTCCAGAGTTGAGTTTGAGGGCTGATGAGTTTGATGGATTTCCTCAACCGATCAAAGGTAACAAATCCACTGTTTGTTCCAGATCAAACAACATATTTGTTTTAGCAAGTTCACCTGTTTATTCAGATATATCAGTTTGCTTTTAATTTTGTTGGAACTGAACTAGTGGTTTATCAACCAAACAAACCCTGTCGCTGTCCAATAAATCTGAGTTGCAGATGGGATTCGTTTAACTCTAAATTGCCTTCTAATTCAATGGCTGGCCTTTTGCCTCCCTGCCCTTGCGTGTCCTCTGTATAGCCCCACTGCTTGGCCTGTTATTTATGTGTGTGATCATCCTGATGGCCTGGGCTGCCAATGGTGGCTGCCTGATTAATATCCTCAAGTCTCTCCTTTCCTGCCTTGACTTTGCAGCCTCAGTTACCCCTGTGTTACTACAGAAGTTGTGGGCAGAAAACATAACAATAAAGCCTAAAATACTGTGTAGGTGAAAATCAAATCAAGTTTATTCGCCATTTGCACAGGATACAGCGAAAATGGTGCAATGAAATGCTTATTTGCGAGCTCCCTCAACATGCAGTGGGTATCCAATAGAGTGGGTGTCACGTTCCTCATAGGCGCAGCATGATAAGAATACATTCTTCTTTGATAAACAAAGAACACTAAACAAAATAACCTGACGTTAATTACACCAAGTGCTGACATGCACATAGACAATGACATGCACATAGACAATAACTGCACATAGACAAGGACATGCACATAGACAATGACTGCTCATAGACAATGACATGCACATAGACAATGACATGCACATAGACAATGACATGCACATAGACAATGACATGCACATAGACAATGACATGCACATAGACAATGACATGCACATAGACAATGACTGCACATAGACAATGACATGCACATAGACAATGACATGCACATAGACAATGACATGCACATAGACAATGACATGCACATAGACAATGACATGCACATAGACAATGAATGACATGCACATAGACAATGAATGACATGCACATAGACAATGACATGCACATAGACAATAACTGCACATAGACAATAACTGCACATAGACAATAACTGCACATAGACAATAACCCACAAAACCAAAATGGAAAATGGCAACCAAAATAGGATCCCCAATCAGAGACAAGGTTAAACAGCTGCCTCTGATTGGGAACCAATTCAGGCCACCATAGACCTACATTTACCTAGACAATTCAAAACCGCATAGATATACAAAAACTCTAGACAAGGAAAAACACACATACCACCCTCGTCACACCCTGACCTAACCAAAATAATAAAGAAAACAAAGATAACTAAGGTCAGGGCGTGACAGTGGGTATCATAAAATGCTTTGGATTTTTTTTCACAGAATACTTAATAATGTCAAAGTTATAAGGGAATGCTCCACATTTGCTCCACATTTTTTCAAATGAATAAAAATGAATGAACTAAGATAAAGTTGTTCCATAAGTATTCACCCCCTTTGGCTTTACAAATCACATAATAAATGACATGGACTCACTCTGTGTGAAACAATAGGGGTTGACATGATTTCTGAAAAGCTGCCCCTTCCTCTGTCCCCCATACATCTGTAAGGTCCCTCAGTCATGTACTGAATTTCAAGCACAGATTCAACTACGAAGATCAGGGTGCTTTTCAAACCTACGTTTTTTTGGTTGCGTACACAGTTTAGCAGGTGTTATAGCGCGTGCCGTGAATTCTTATGTTACTAGCTCCTAACAATGCAGTTAAACGTCAAAAAAGTACACAAATAAACTAAATGTAAGCCAAAAATACAAAAGAAACAAGCTTGTAGGTCATAGGAAATAATACTGCACTCTTGGAAAAAGACGGTTCTCCAGCTGTCCCCACAGGATAACCCTTTTTGGTTTCAGCTAAAACCCCTTTTTTGTTCCAGGTAGAACTCTTTTGGGTTACATGTAGAACTCTCTGTGGAACGGATTTACCTGGAATCAAAAAGGGTTCTTCAAAGGGTTCTCCTATGGGGACAGTCAAATAACCCTTTTAGGTTATAGATAGCACCTTTTTTATAAGAATGTAGAAACTGTCTACTCAAATAGTGCACAATAACACTAAAAGAAACAAAAGACTGCAAAGTTGACTGGGAGCTAGCAATAGGGTGTCCATCTTCGGCACCAACTTGTCTCATGAAGCCAATGAAGGGCAATGATTGGTGGATGGGCAACAAGAAAAAATCAAACATTGAATATCTCTTTAAGCATGGTCAAGTTAATAATTATCCTGTGGACGATGTATTAAACCAGGCAGACACATAAAATATACAGTCGTCCTTCTTACCTGAGCTGCAGGACAGGAAGGAAACGGCTCAGGGATGTCACCATGAGGCCAATGGTGATTTTAAAACAGCTACAGAGTTCAACGGCTTTGACGGGAGAAAACTGAGGATGGATCAACAATATTGTAGTGACTCCATAATAATGACCTAAATGAAAGTGAAAAGAAGAATACAAATATACAGAATAAAAAATATACCAAAACATGCATCATAAAGTTAAATAGCATTACTAAAGCAATACTGCAAAAAAATCTTTGCAAAGGAATACACTTTTTGGCCTAAATGCAAAGCCTTATGTTTGTGGCAAATCCAACACAACACATCACTGAGTAACTACATCCTTATTTTCAAGCATGGTGGTGGCTGCATCATGGTATGGGTATGCTTGACCTCAACAAAGACTGGGGAGCTTTTCAAGATAAAAAGAAACAAGATTGATCTAAGAACAGGCAAAATCCTAGAGGTAAATTCATCTTTCAGCAGGACATTAACCTACAACACAAGGCCATATTTACACTGGAGTTGCTAAATTGCACTTTTAACTTAAATCTTGAAAATCTATGGCAAGAGTAGATCCTTGATCGTGAAGAACTTAGAAAATAATAATAGGCCAATATTTCACAATCAAAGTTTGCAAAGCTCTTAGAGATTTACCCAAGACTGACAGCTGTAATGGCAGCCAAAGGTGTTGCTAACATGTATTGACTCGGGGGTGAATACTTATATAATCATGGTATATCAGTAAATTATTACATCTATTTTAATCCCACTTTGTAACACAATAAAATGTGAATAAATCCAAAGAGGGTAAATACTTATGATAGACACTGTATATAAAGTGTAGGCTAGTATATAAAGTGTAGGCTAGTATATAAAGTGTAGGCTAGTATATAAAGTGTGGGCTAGTATATAAAGTGTAGGCTAGTATATAAAGTGTAGGCTAGTATATAAAGTGTAGGCTAGTATATAAAGTGTAGGCTAGTATATAAAGTGTAGGCTAGTATATAAAGTGTGGGCTAGTATATAAAGTGTAGGCTAGTATATAAAGTGTGGGCTAGTATAAAAAGTGTGGGCTAGTATATAAAGTGTAGGCTAGTATATAAAGTGTAGGCTAGTATATAAAGTGTAGGCTAGTATATAAAGTGTAGGCTAGTATATAAAGTGTAGGCTAGTATATAAAGTGTAGGCTAGTATATAAAGTGTAGGCTAGTATATAAAGCGTAGGCTAGTATATAAAGTGTGGGCTAGTATATAAAGTGTAGGCTAGTATATAAAGTGTAGGCTAGTATATAAAGTGTAGGCTAGTATATAAAGTGTAGGCTAGTATATAAAGTGTAGGCTAGTATATAAAGTGTAGGCTAGTATATAAAGTGTAGGCTAGCATATAAAGTGTAGGCTAGTATATAAAGTGTAGGCTAGTATATAAAGTGTAGGCTAGTATATAAAGTGTGGGCTAGTATATAAAGTGTAGGCTAGTATATAAAGTGTAGGCTAGTATATAAAGTGTAGGCTAGTATATAAAGTGTAGGCTAGTATATAAAGTGTGGGCTAGTATATAAAGTGTAGGCTAGTATATAAAGTGTAGGCTAGTATATAAAGTGTAGGCTAGTATATAAAGTGTGGGCTAGTCTTTGCTGATGTTACAATGTTTCCATGTGTTGTTATGAGAAATAGCCTATTTGGCTGGGCTATCAACATGATTATGATAACAGAAAGTAGACTCAGTGAAAGTAGTCTTAAAGGAAAAGTGTTGTAATTATCAATATGTTCCAACTGAGCATACCGTTGCTACAGAGTTGTTACCATTGGAATCTCTCCTAAATTATGTATTTATTTCAGGCAAAGTATAGCTAAGCCTACAGTAAAAAAGCTAATTTTTGTATACATGTACCTAGGTATGATAGATCCTATTTGTTTATTTCATTATCAAATTGTTTTGCAGAAATGTACAGTATCTACCATCTTGTATCTTACACCATCATGCTGTGGCTCTTTTATATGATTGTAGATGGTTTCATTGAGCACAAAAGGCACTGTGCTGTAATCCAATCAGATCCGGGCATCCCATCCCAATCCAGCCATCCCTTTCCCTGATTCATCTAATTCATTACAGCTTCCAGCTGCATGGCCCCTCCCCTCCTCTCCTCTTTCCTGGCAAGATTACACCATGTAATCTGGTTGCTCCGTCAAGATGCAGGGGACTGATGAATGTCAACAATACACACTAGGGTTGAATTCCAAATGTCACCCTATTCCCACGTTTGACCAGGCACTTTTGACCAGAGCTCTATGGGGCCTGGTCAAAAGTAGTGCACTACCGAGGGAATAGGGTGCCATTTGGAACACATCTCATCCTAGACCCAGCTTCACAGAACCTTTATTGTAGGAGATAATGATTGTGTGCTGTACTACAAGATTTGATTTGGCTCTGAACCAGTCAACCTCTTTTGTGTGATTTTGATATGTGTGATAAAATGTTTTATTACGTTGTTATACAACAATTATTTTTTTGCAGTGGAATTCATGTTGGCTCCTGTCTTGTTTCATATTGCCTCTCTAATGACGTCTGGAGTAAAGTTGTGGAGGGTCCAAAGTTTAAGCCATATCTTCATGCTGTGGTGTGTGTTGAGCTGTAACCTTACCTCAGACTCTGGAGTTCCAGTATAGCCGCCCCCCCAGATGTGATGAGTGACATACAGCCCCAGTAGAACATTATAGGGCCTCTCACATTAACATTAACAATCAGACTCATTCATAACCACGAGGAGCAGAGCTGGCTGTTCTGCCTCCCCCAGCCCGTGATGGGAATAATATTTGTTTATATCATTTCGGAATAATTGATACTGGTCCAATGCAATACGAAGGCTTGGATAGAGGAGAGGAGCCATAGGGAAATGATTTCCAGCATTCAGATCTCCCCATTTCCCTGGCTGGCCATAAGGGCAAAAGGAGAGGTAGTACTGTGGTCTATGTTGTTGACCTGGATGGTTTAGATTTAAGGTACTTTGTGGAGATTTCATTCTAATGTATTCAGGTGATAATGTCTTCCCTTGGTGACAAATATGGCTATAATGTCAGGCTTCATGGCATACTTATGTGGAGCACAGGGACGATTTATATAGCTATACATGATAAAGATGCAACCCTTTATTTTCTCAACAGTTGAAGAATAATGGCTCCAATTGTCTAACAAAGATTGGATAATTGCATGACATGCTCAACAGAGGGAAGACAGAAGCTCTGTAGAGGTCAGAAACCCAGACATGCCTTCACTTCCTCCTCTCCCTCCTTCCTTCTCTCCTATCTGTGTTGTGGGGTCTCCTACCCTCTCTTCCTCCTCTCATCCTCTCCTCTGGGACGTGGGGTCTCCTCTTCCTCTCCACAATGTAGGGTCTCCTCCCCTTTCCTCCTCTCTGTGATGTAGGGTCTCCTCGACTCCTCCTCTCTCCTCCCCATTCCTCCTCTCTGTGATGTAGGGTCTCCTCACCTCCTCCTCTCTCCTCCATTTTCCTCCTCTTCTCACCTCTCTGTGATGTAGGGTCTCCTCACCTCCTCCTCTCTCCTCCCGTTTCCTCCTCTTCTCTCCTCTCTGTGATGTAGGGTCTCCTCGCCTCCTCCTCCCTCCTCCCTTTTCCTCCTCTCCTTGATGTAGGGTCTCCTCATCTCCTCCTCTCTCCTCCATTTTCCTCCTCTTCTCTCCTCTCTGTGATGTAGGGTCTCCTCACCTCCTCCTCTCTCCTCACGTTTCCTCCTCTTCTCTCCTCTCTGTGCTGTAGGATCTCCTCGCCTCCTCCTCTCTCCTCCCTTTTTCTCCTCTCCTCTCCTTGATATTGGGTCTCCTCGCCTCCTCCTCTCTCCTCCCTTTACCTCTTCCCCTCTCCTTCCCTTTCGTCCTTTCTGTGATGTAGGGTCTCCTTGCATCCTCCTCTCTCCTCCCCTTTCCTCCTCTCTGTGATGTAGGGTCTCCTCACCTCCTCCTCTCTCCTCCTGTTTCCTCCTCTCCTCTCTGTGATGTAGGGTCTCCTCGCCTCCTCCTATCTCCTCCCTTTTCCTCTTCTCCTCTCTGTGATGTAGGGTCATGTGGGGTCTCTCCTCCTCTCCTTTCTGTGATGTAGGGTCTCCTTGCATCCTCCTCTCTCCTCCCCTTTCCTCCTCTCTGTGATGTAGGGTCTCCTCACCTCCTCCTCTCTCCTCCTGTTTCCCCATCTCCTCTCTGTGATGTAGGGTCTCCTCACCTCCTCCTCTCTCCTCCCTTTTCCTCTTCTCCTCTCTGTGATGTAGGGTCATGTGGGGTCTCTCCTCCTCTCCTTTCTGTGATGTAGGGTCTCCTTGCATCCTCCTCTCTCCTCCCCTTTCCTCCTCTCTGTGATGTAGGGTCTCCTCACCTCCTCCTCTCTCCTCCCTTTTCCTCTTCTCCTCTCTGTGATGTTTGGGTCATGTGGGGTCTCTCCTCCTCTCCTTTCTGTGATGTAGGGTCTCCTTGCATCCTCCTCTCTCCTCCCCTTTCCTCCTCTCTGTGATGTAGGGTCTCCTCACCTCCTCCTCTCTCCTCCCTTTTCCTCTTCTCCTCTCTGTGATGTAGGGTCATGTGGGGTCTCTCCTCCTCTCCTTTCTGTGATGTGGGGTCTCCTCTTTTCCTCCTCTTCTCTTCAAGCTGTTGGGTCAACAGCGAGGCAGTTCCAGGACCTCAAGAACAGATGGGCACCGTGTGGAAAAACAATGCCCACAAGGCCCAAGAACAATAGGTTGAATTGGAAAGGTCTGCTCAACACAAGGAACCTCTCAAAAGGCCTATACAATGATTTCATCCACAGCTGACGGTGGTCTCAATGTGCAGCTCTTTTATCATGCCACTTTAACATCTTGAAAAAGACTGTAAACATCCTCTTTGAGAGACAATGAAACACGAGTAGTCCGTAAAGCGTTACAGCATGTATTAAAATGTGGACATTTGGGAGTGGTGACGGATCAGTGTTAGACCACCGTAATCTAACAGTTTGCTGAGGAGATGTGCTGTAGGCTATGTCACTGAAAGCGGAAAATAAATCTGGTGCAGGCGGTACATATTTTCTTTGCAAGATGAATTTGCCAGGTTGGCGTCTTCGGGGTAAACAAGACTGGAACATTGCAGCTCTCACGAGTAGTCCGAAGATTCAGAAAGAAATATTTACCCGCTCAGCTCTTATGAAAACAAATGGGAACACTAAGATAGTGTGTGTTGGAAAAGAACTATAAGCACATTTGGAAAATCTTTAAAAAATGAAAAATAATGATCCTCTATTGGTCATTGGATAACCTCTGATTAACTCCTATTAATTTATGACAAACAAAGTAATATGTTTAGCAGGGTTGTGTAGCCCTATACTCTGCATGATATTGCTGAGACAGCTATAGCCTAATATCTTGGTTTGAGTTATTTTGTGGGGGGGACTAATTTCTCCCTAGCAGGAGACTAACCTTGCCCAAATGTGCAGCACCATTGAGATTAAAGGTGAACAAACATGGGAAAGCAGTCATTAGGAAGATTGATGGACCAGGACTATGTTAGGGTCTCTTCAGTTGTCTGGGTTGCTGTGAAATCGATGTGGCCAAGCAGCCAACGGGAAAAGGGGGTCTCTATAGCGAATTTCAAATGGCAGAGGAATTTACCCAGCTTGTTAATTTAAACACAGATCCCTGGCGCTCTGCGGTGGAAAGGTGACATGTTGAATCAATTGAAGGTAACTTTGGCCCCAGGTTGTGTAAGCAAAGTGCTGAAGGACCATTAATAGACTTCAATACTTAGGGACCTCTCTAAGTCTAACTCCAGTCCAGAGCAGCACCCCATATGGCATTCTACAACGCCCAACAGTCCAGCTTATTTGGTGTTTTTTGTTTGACACGTCCAATGCAGGAGAAAGCACTGAGCACAGATAATGAGGAGGACCCCCCCCCCCCTTGCGTGTGTATGTGCATGTTAAACCCTCTAATAAATGGCCCAGTGAAGTAACATTGGCCTCCTGGACCTGTCAACACACCATTCCATCCTGCCTGATTTACAAGCACTGTCCCACAGGCTTAAGTGCCATCACTAATCCCTTGGAGATGGCCATTTCAACTGCTGTTATGTGGAGTCTGATCTTTAAAAAAGGGGTTAGAAGACAGAGACAGACAGACAGTGACTGGCTGCTACTAAAGTCCCAAGCAGAAACAGATGCAGCCAGGTCAGGCCAGGGAGGGAGGGAAGCTCCGCTGTTTATAATTGATTTTCAAGGGCAGCGTCTTGTTGTCAGAGTTTGTCTAACAAGCCTCCCGGCTGGCGCCGCTGGAGCTCGTCAACTACAGGGTGTCAAATGGAATGGCTATCCCACCCTCCACCCCCCATCCCTTCTGTTGGAGATGATGGCACCGTTCCGGAATACCGGGATCAGCCATGGAATTAGTCTGAGGCTGGGATTGTCTCTTGTCTTGGTTTCGTCTTATGGAGGAGGGAAAAGAGAGGCATTATGACATTTGTCCAAAGTATTTTGAGGCAATGAAGTATTTGAAACCTCCCAAACTTCGCTTCTGTTGTTCTACATAGAGATTAAGTGTGCCTGTGTGCTTGTGTGTCTTGTCTCTCAATTCTGCTTTATATCCCAGAAGAACACATATCCGCAGGAAGTAGGGGTGCTGAGAGTGCTGCAGCACCCGTGATTAATATACCTTGATGACATCCTGTTTTTCTCCCGGTCTGCCAAAGAACATGCTATGCTTGTCAGACATAGGGCTAGGGATTCCGCGACAACATCCGCTGAAAAGGCAGAGCGCGAAATTCTAAAATGTTTTTTAGACATTTTTAACTGTCATACATTCACAAGTTCAATACACCAAATGAAAGCTTAACTTCATGTTAATCTACCTATCATGTCTGATTTCAAAAAGGCTTTACAGCGAAAGCACATCATATGATTATGTTTTGTCAGAGCCTAGTCACAAAAACACACACAGCCATTTTCCAGGCAAAGAGAGGAGTCACAAAAAGCAGAAATAGAGATAAAATTAATCACTAAACTTTGATGATCTTGATAAGATGGCACTCATAGGACTTCATGTTACACAATACATGTATGTTTTGTTTGATAAAGTTCATACTTATATCAAAAAATCTCAGTTTACATTGGTGCGTTATGTTCAGTAATGTTGTGCCTCGAAAACATTCGGCGAATTTGCAGAGAGCCACATCAATTTACAGAACTACTCATCATAAACTTTGATAAAAGATACAAGTATTATGCACAGAATTATAGATATACATCTCCTTAATGCAACCGCTGTGTCAGATTTCAAAGAAGCTTTACGGAAAAAGCAAACCATGCAATAATCTGAGTACGGCGCTCAGACACAAAAACAAGCCATACAGATACCCGCCATGTTGTGGAGTCAGTAAAAGTTAGAAATAGCGTTATAAATATTTACTTAGCTTTGATGATCTTCATCAGAATGCACTCCCCGGAATCCCAGTTCCACAATAAATGTTTGTTTTGTTCAATCAAGTCCATCATTTATGTCCAAATACCTCCTTTTGTTAGCGCGTTTAGTAAACAAATCCAAACTCACGAGGCGTGGGCAAGTCCAGGCGAAAGTTCAGACAAAAAGTTTGAAAAGTTATATTACAGTTTGTAGAAACATGTCAAACGATATATAGAATCAATCTTTAGGATGTTGTTAAAATAAATCTTTCAATAATGTTCCAACCGGAGAATTCCTTTGTCTTTAGAAATGCAATGGAACGCAGCTACCTCTCAAGGGTGCGCGCCTGATCAGCTCATGGCCTTCTGCCAGACCTCTGGTTGAAATAGCTCTCATTCACCTCCACTTCACAGTAGAAGCCAGAAACAATGTTCTAAAGACAGTTGACATCTAGTGGAAGCCTTAGGAAGTGCAATAGGACCCCATAGACACTGTATATTCGATAGGCAATGAGTTGAAAAACTACAAACCTCAGATTTCCCACTTCCTGGTTGGATTTTTCTCAGGTTTTTGCCTGCCATATGGGTTTTGTTATACTCACAGACATCATTCAAACAGTTTTAGAAACTTCAGAGTGTTTTCTATCCAAATCTACTAATAATACTGTATGCATTTATTGGCTTCTGGGCCTGAGTAGCAGGCAGTTTACTCTGGGCAAGTTTTTCATCCGAATATGAAAATGCTGCCCCCTATCCCAAATAGGCTAACCTCTTTGTGCTAGGGGGCATTATTTTCACGTCCGTATTAAAAGTGTGCCCAAAGTAAACTGCCTGTAGCTCAGGCCCAGAAGCTAGGATATGCATATAATTTGTAGATATGGATAGAAAACACCCTGAAGTTTCTAAAACTGTTAAAATAATGTCTGTGAGTATAACATAACTTATTTGGCAGGTCAAAAAGATTGAAGTCACTGTTTTTTCAATTAGTTTTCTATGAGAAACTATATTTATGAGGCACCTGGTTGCAGTTCCTATGGCTTCCACTAGATGTCAACAGTCTTTAGAATTTGGTTGATGTTTTTAAGAAGTAGGGCTGTTCATTGTGAGTGTCAAGCCAAGTGGACTCTATTGTTTGTTGCGCGCGACCTAGAGCTCACTCCACATTGATTTTGTCTGCTATTGAACACAGTATATTCCGTCTTAAATTGTACCGATTATTTACGTTTTAGGAAAGGTTGGATTAGGAAAGTTGTTTGAAATGTTTGGACCAAGTTTACAGGTAACTTATTAGATCATTTGTAGTCATGTTGGGCGAGTTGGAACCGGTGTATTCCTGAATCAAATGTGCCAAATAAATGGACATTTTGGGGATATAAAGAAGGAATTTATCGAACAAAATCACCATTTATGATGTTTCTGGGAATTTTTGGAGTGTCAACTGAAGACGATCTTCAAAGGTAAGGCATAAATTACATTGTTATTTCTGACTTTCGTGTCGCACCTCCCTGGTTGAAATATGTTTGTCATGCATTTGTATGATGGGGCGTTGTCCTCAGATAATCACATGGTTTGCTTTCGCCGTAAAGCATTTTTGAAATCTGACACTGTGGCTGGATTAAAAATAAGTTAACCTTTATTTTGATGTATTGCACTTGTGATTTTATGAAAATTAAATATTTCTAATAATTTAATTTGAAATCCGCGCTCTGCAATTTCACTGGATGTTGTTGAGATGTTCCGCTAGATGAACGTTTAGCCGTACCATGCTAACTCCCTTATTTTCTCCATAATAGTCTTAAACCCCTGGTCGTAGCATTCCGTCAGAGAATGAAGCCCTTCCAGAAGTCCCTGAAGTAGCTCCAGATAAACAGGCAAAGGTCAAAACCGGGAGGACTAGTAAAAGAGAATAGAAAAGCAGGAGCATGGGAAAAACATGCTGGTTGACTTGAACATACAAGACGAACTGGCACAGAGAGACAGGAAACACAGGGATATATACACCAGGGAAATAAGCGACACAAGGAGGGGGTGGAGACACTCACAAGCACAGGTGAACAGATCAGGGCGTGACAATATTATGGAAAGAACCGCTCAAATTAGCAAAGAGAAACGACAGCCCATCATTACTTTAAGACATGAAGGTCAGTCAATCCGTAACATTTCAAGAACTTAAAATAGTTGCAAAAAGCGTCAAGAGCTATAATGAAACTGGCTCTCATGAGGACCGCCACAGGAAAGGAAGACCCAGATTTACCGTTGCTGCAGTTCACGAGCGGTCTAAGGCACTGCATCTCAGTGCTTGAGGTGTCACTACAGACACCCTGGTTTGAATCCAGGCTGCATCACAAACGGCTGTGATTGGGAGTCCCATAGGGCGGTGCACAATTGGCCCAGCATCATCCGGGTTTGGCCAGGGTAGGCCGTCATTATAAATAAGAATTTGTTCTTAACTGACTTAGTTAAAGAAAGTTTTTATTAAGGTTCATTAGAGTTACCAGCCTCAAAAATTGCAGCCCAAATAAATGCTTCACAGAGTTCAAGTAACAGACACATCTCAACATCAACTGTTCAGAGGAGACTGTGTGAATCAGGCCTTCATGGTCGAATTGCTGCAAAGAAACCACTACTAAAGAACACCAATAATAAGTAGAGAATTGCTTGGGCCAAGAAACATGAGCAATGGACATTAAACCGTTGGAAATCTGTCCTTTAGTCTGATCAGTCCAAATTTGAGATTTTTGGTTCCAACCGCTGTGTCTTTGGGAGACACAGAGTAGGTGAAAGGATGATTTCCACGTGTGGTACCCACCGTGAAACATGGAGGAGGAGGTGTGTTTTTTTTTGCTCGTGACACTGTCTGTAATTTATTTAGAATTCAAGGCACACTTCACCAGCATGGCTACCACAGCATTCTGCAGCGATACGCCATCCCATCTGGTTTGCATTTAGTGGGACTATCACCTCCAGACTGTGTCAGGGCTTTTTGACCAAGAAGGATGATGGAGTGCTGCATCAGACAACTTGGCCTCCACAATCACCCAACCTCAACCCATTTGAGATGGTTTGGATGAGTTGTACCACATGGTGAAGAAAAAGCAGCCAACAAGTGCTCAGCATATGTGGGAACTCCTTCAAAACTGTTGGAAAAGCATTCCAGGTGAAGCTGGTTTGGAGAATGCCAAGAGTGGGCAAAGCTGTCATAGGGGCGATGGTTGGCTTCTTTGAAGAATCTCAAATATAAAATATATTTTGATTTGTTTAACAATATTTTGGATACTACATATATGTTATTTAGTAGTGTTGATGTCTTCCCTATTATTCTACAATGTAGATAATAGTAAAAAATTAAGAAAAACCCTTGAATGAGTAGGTGTGTCAAACCTTTTGACTGGTACTGTATATATATATATTATTTTATTTATTCCCCCCCACAAAATGAAGGAACTAGGCCTCTATTATTCCCGTATTAGCACACTCCTGTGATTTGGATCTCTGGATTGAATCTCATCATAATGCCCCTGAAATGGTCATTCAGAGGAAAATTAATTGTCCATCTGTCTCCAATCTATTAGTCCTTTATTTGGCTGTTTTCACTTGAAATTGTTTCCCTTCTGTTTTATAAACTGGGTGAGAACGAGTCTGTTTTCTTTCATTTCACTTTATTATCTTGGTTTGGTAGCTGGACCTGTGGCTGTAACTGGGTGGAGGGCCTTGAGGGCAGTTCCATGTGGTGCTGGAGAAGGTGACAGCCTGTGGACCTCTAGGGTCAACGAGTCCAGCCCATAAGCCAGAACCATACTCCATACTGGGTCTAAAAGGGTTACCCCAGAGCCACTATTCTTTTCGTGATCTATTTGGTTTGGCTGAACTCTCACTGTCAGTCCAGGGTTTGAGGCCACGCACAGGAAAACGTTGCAACGAAGGGCCCACAAATTTGTCAATAGGAAGAGGGGGAAAAGTACCACAGCACATGAGGTTTCTGCTGGGGTCACAGCAATGTCTCCATATTTCTCCACATCCATCCAGAGAGATTGCCTGCATGCGCACTGCAACCGCTGGCTTGCTTCAATGTGGCTTTCCCATCAGTCTGTACACATGTTATTTATCTACCCTAACAAGTTCAAATTGGCTTGTATTTGTCCAACAACGGAGCCTTGCTGCTTCAGGGGGCGTGGTGGGGATTAGGTGGAAGTTGGGTGGGGGAGTGGGAGGGGTGAAGCCACCTCTCGCTGGAGTATGAGGTGAGGATGTGGAGAGGACAAGAGGAGAGCAGAGTCTCTGCAACAATGTCGCCCCTGGTATATTCATCCTGTTAAAAAAGAGGAGAAAGCTGAAACTGGTCCCATGTCCAATTCTCCTCATTGTCCGAGAGTAATCAACTGTGTCATCCTTGTCATAAATCTCGTCTGACCAGCGGTGGCTCCCGGCCCAGATGGGAATGAGCTCTCTTCACTCGTACTCTCCTCCATGTCATAAATCCACAACCATCTATAACAGAATCTGTTTTCTCTGCTGTGTATTTCCCCTGAACGACCCGACGGATGCGGGAATAAGCAAGGATATTGCAAGACCACAGTCTCCCCCAGAAAGAGTCAATAAGCAAAATGGACTATGACTATATTCTCTTCCTAGCTGCTGAAATAAAATTGGATTTTTGAGGCGATGATGGTGTGCGATTTAATGCAGATTCCAAAGCTTGGGCCCTGTACTGTCGCTGGAATCACAACAATAGAAAATCATGAGAACAACATGCATGCTTTCAATTACTGCATTCTGCACATTTCATTTTTAAGCTTACTTTTTTTAAATGAAATGAGTTTTAGTCTATAAACACAGCTAAATAGTTCTGATTATAGGACTCGACCAATGTCTCTACCACAATAGTAAACTTAATAACAACTAAAGCTTTCATTCACACATATGGAAAACATATCTGTCTTACTGCTTGTCCTTTTTTATCCTTCTTGGGTCAAACAAACAGAATTCACAGACATGGACAATCGACGAAAAACAAAAACAGATCCTGTAATAAAATGTCATTTTTATAGAAATCTGTCCCCAGTTTGTCTGATGTTTATTGGTTTAAGAGTGAGATAATTTCCCATCAATAAAACCATAACCTATTCCATGCTGTTTTTAGTTTGGATTTCAGAAACAGCTGTGGACGTCTCCATAACCCAGTTTTACATCCCTGGGTAAACTAAATGTCCCTTTTATATGATAAAATGTATTCATTTGGGGACGCTAGATTTAAACTACAAGAAACCAAGCTTTTCTGTATAATATCAATATCAAGCATATTGTTAGCAGAACATTCCCCTGTACAACAGATATGTGAGGTTCTGCTCTATTTGATAGTTGGACAAATATGTGGGCTTGATTTCAGTATTGATGCAATCAACCTTGTGCTGGTCTTGTACCAGCACGTTTCCAATAAAGAGTTTTGAGTATTGTATGTGGCTGTGTACCAAATGGCACCATATTCCCTTTATAGTGCACAATTTTGCACACAAGTAGTGCACTACATAGGGAATAGGGTGTCATTTGGGAGTCAACACCACTGTGACCCCAGGTCAGTGTGCATGGTTAGCCTTATGAAGGTTTAGTCTGAGCAGCTGTGGTCCATGGAGTCCTGTCTGTCGGAGTGTGACAGCTAGGGAGCATTCCTGGTTTCTGCTCTCATTCAACAGGGACCAAGCTGTTTCACACATTACATTACAGAACTCCCTCTCTGCCTCAGAGTGACTGCACAGCACCCCCTGTACTGATGGTGTAAGACTGTATTGTACATCAGGTACCACCGACCCCCACTCCACCCTGATTCAATGTTGGTGTACTGGCTGTACTCTACATTACCACGACCCCCACCCAGCCTGATCCCTGATCCACTGGTGTTCTACTGACTGTAGTCTACATCACTTAATTTACCAATACCAGGGTTGGGGAGTAACTGATTACATGTAATCTGATTACAAAAAAAAGTGGTTATGTTAACAGCTATAATATCGCTGTCACACCCTGGTCTATATTTATGTTATCTTCATGTATTGGGTCAGGCCAGGGTGTGACATGGGTTTATTTGTAGTGTGTTTCGTCTTGGGGTTGTGTGGGGTGTATAGATTAGTCTATGGCTGCCTGAGGCGGTTCTCAATCAGTCAGGTGATTATCGTTGTCTCTGATGGGGAACCATATTTAGGTAGCCTGGGTTTCACTCTGTGTTTGTGGGTGATTGTTCCTGTCTCTGTGTTTGTTGCACCAGTCAGGGCTGTTTCGGTTTTCGACGTTTGTTGTTCTGTATTGTTCGTGTTCTTCTTAATTAAAGATGTATCGAACGAACCACGTTGCATTTTGGTCCGATCCTTGTTCCACCTCTTCGTCAGAGGAGGAGTTGGAAGAAAGCCGTTACAGAATCACCCACCACAAACGGACCAAGCAACGTGTTAACAGGCAGGAGCCACAGGAGAAGCAACAAAGGCAGCAACAGCGGCGCAATGAGGAAAGGACATGCGAACAGTTTCTGGACTACACGATGTGGGAAGAAATAGACAGGTGGGCGGCCGACCCAGGAGGAGTGCCCGAGCCCGCCTGGGATTTGCTGGAGCAGTGCGAAGAGGGGTATAGAAAAATGGAGTTGTTGAAGCAAGCACGGCGGCGTGATAGGAAGCCCGGGAGTCAGCCCCAAAAATGTATTGGGGGGGGCTAACAGGGAGTATGGCTACGCCAGGTAGGAGACCTGCGCAAACTCACTGTGCTTACCGGGGGGCTAGAGAGACCGGGCAGGCACCGTGTTATGCTGTGGTGCGCACGGTGTCTCCAGTGCGGGTGCATAGCCCGGTGCGTTCTATTCCAGCTCCGCGTATCGGCCGGGCTAGATTGAGCGTCGAGCCAAATGCCATGAAGCCGGCTCTACGCATCTGGTCCCCAGTGCGTCTCCTTGGGCCAGCTTACATGGCACCAGCCTTACGCTCGGTATCCCTGTTTCGCCTGCATAACCCAGTGCGGGCTATTCCACCATGCCGCACTGGCAGAGCGACCGGGAGTATTCAACCAGGTAAGGTTGGGCAGGCTCGGTGCTCAAGAGCTCCAGTGCGCCTGCACGGTCCGGTCTACCCAGTACCACCTCCACACCCCAGCCCTCCGGTGGCAGCTCCCCACACCAGGCTTCCTGTGCATGTCCTCGGCCCAGTACCACCAGTGCCAGCACCACGCATCAGACCTACTGTGCGCCTCACCTCTCCAACGCTGCCGGAGCCTTCCTCCTCTCCTGTGCTGCTGGAGCCTCCCGCCTGTTTAGCGCTGCCAGAGCCTTCTGCCTCTACAGCGTTGCCGGGATCTCCTGCCCGTTTAGCGCAGCCAGAGCTGCCAGTCTGCATGGAGCAGCCAGAGCTGCCAGTCTGCATGGAGCAGCCAGAGCTGCCAGTCTGCATGGAGCAGCCAGAGCTGCCAGTCTGCATGGAGCAGCCAGAGCTGCCAGTCTGCATGGAGCTGCCAGTCTGCATGGAGCTGCCAGTCTGCAAGGAGCTGCCAGTCTGCAAGGAGCTGCCAGTCTGCAAGGAGCTGCCAGAGCTGTTAGTCTGCATGGAGCAGCCAGAGCTGTCAGTCTGCAAGAAGCCGCCAGAGCTGTCAATCTGCATGGAGCAGCCAGAGCCGCCAGTCAGCGTGGAGCAGCCAGAGCCTTCAGTCTGCCCTGATCTGCCAGTCAGCCAGACTCTTCCAGATCTGCCAGTCAGCCAGACTCTTCCAGATCTGCTAGTCAACCAGACTCTTCCAGATCCGCCAGTCAGCCAGGATTTGCCAGAACTGCCAGCCAGCCAGGATCTGCCGGATTCAACTACCTGACTGGGCTTCCTCTCAGTGCTGGGCTTCCTCTCAGTGTTGGGCTTCCTCTCAGTGCTGGGCTTCCTCTGTCCCGAGCTGCCCCTCTGTCCCGAGCTGCTCCTCTGTCCCGAGCTGCCCCTCTGTCCCGAGCTGCCCCTCTGTCCCGAGCTGCCCCTCAGTCCAGTGGAGTTCTGGGTGAGGACTACTAGGCCATGGTCGGCGGCGAGGGTGGACAATCCTAGGACGCGAGGAGGGGGGACTAAGACATTCATAGAGTGGGTTCCACGTCCCGAGCCGGAGCCGCCACCATGGACAGACACCCACCCGGACCCTCCCTATTGTTTTTGTTGTGCGTCCGGGAGGCCGCACCTTAGGGGGGGGTTCTGTCACGCCCTGGTCTATATTTATTATGTTATCTTCATGTATTGGGTTAGGCCAGGGTGTGACATGGGTTTATTTGTAGTGTGTTTCGTCTTGGGGTTGTGTGGGGTGTATAGATTAGTCTATGGCTGCCTGAGGCGGTTCTCAATCAGAGTCAGGTGATTATCGCTGCCTCTGATTGGGAACCATATTTAGGTAGCCTGGGTGTCACTGTCTGTTTGTGGGTGATTGTTCCTGTCTCTGTGTTTGCTGCACCAGTCAGGGCTGTTTCGGTTTTTGACGTTTGTTGTTTTGTATTGTTCGTGTTCTTCTTCTTAAAGATGTATCGAACGAACCACATTGCATTTTGGTCCGATCCTTGTTCCACCTCTTCGTCAGAGGAGGAGTTGGAAGAAAGCCGTTACAGAATCGCAATAAGATTACAGATCATTTTGAAAAACTAGGTGATTTATTCTTGGATTCATTTTTAAATTCAGAAAGGATGTTTGTGGAAAAATTCATTATGACACATCTCTGTTTTCTCAATGACATTCAATTCATCATTGAAGTTTAAGTTTGTTCCACCTGAGTGAGTCTGACCACAAGTCAGAGACCACTATAATCATATTGGCTCTTAAGGGGTAAGTAAATCCAAAAGTAACGTTACTGATTACAATTTTGGACAGGTAACTAGTAACGGTTAAGGATTACATTTAGAAAGTAACCAACCCAACCATGTGTAGGGAACGACGATGCAGAAGAGAAGCAGGTACAGGGAGTTGACATTTAATTTGGAACGGACATGCAACATGACAGGAACAGCATCAGAACTGGGAAATATAAAGACAGACGACAATCAATGCAGCAGCGGGGAATAGAGCTGGGGAACTGATAAATAAACAGGTGATTGAGTCCAGTTGAGTCCAGTATCGCTGATGCGTGTGATGAAGGAAGGCAGGTGTGCGTAATGATGGTGGCAGGAGTGCATAATGCAGGGCAGACTGGCACCCTAAATCGCCAGGGGGGAAGAGCGGGAGCAGGCGTGACAGTATCCCCCATCTAAGGGCATCACCCGGCGTCCCACCTGGGCGAGCCTGACGGGTCGGCCAAGGCACGGGTGCTGGACAAGCCGGCTGGGCGTGAAATGCAGATGAACCAGTAAGAGGCGTGGGAGCCTGGTGAGCCGGCTGAGGCATAGGAGCATGCTGATCTAGCCGAGGCATGAAAGCCTGTCAATCCCGCTGAGGCGTGGGAGCCCGATGATCCGGCTGAGGTGTAGCAGCCTGACGAGCTGGCTGGGAGTAAAAACCTGATGATCGGGCTGAGGCCTGACGTGGGATGGGTGTCTTCCGAGCCAACCGGGGCAAGGAAACCTCTCGAGCCGGCTATGGCGTGGAAGCCCGACGATCCAGCTAAGGCACCCCCGGTTCCATCGGTGGAAGCCCCTGGACCCGACATCAACACCAACTGAACCGCCAGTATTCCCTGATGCTCCATTTGATGGCTGCTGCATTTTATAAGGAACGACGCTGCAGAAGAGAAGCAGGTACAGGGAGTTGACATTTAATTTGAAACGGACATGCAACAGGACAGGAACAGCATCAGAATTGGGAAACATAAAGACAGACGACAATCAATGCAGCAGCTGGGAATAGAGCTGGGGAACTGACAAATATAGGGGGTAATAAACAGGTGATTGAGTCCAGGTGAGTCCAGTATCGCTGATGCACGTGATGAGGGAAGGCAGGTGTGCGTAATGATGGTGGCAGGAGTGCGTAATGCAGGGCAGCTTGGCGCCCTCGAGCACCAGGGGGGAAGAGCTGGAGCAGACGTGACACCCTGACCACGACCTCGACCATGACCCCGACCCTCACCCCTGATCCACTGATGGTCTACTGAATGCACTGTAGCTACATCATTCATCACCCCGTTCCATAACCACTACCCCTTTTGTTCCTCCAGTTCCTCCAGTCGCCTCGACCCCCTCTTCGTTCAGAGGAGGAAGTGACAGAAAGACAGAGTGCACCAGAGGGGCAGAAAACAAGAGGATCCTATCAGTGCATGAATTGATTTACCCCTACAACGGTTTGGGATAATGAGGAAAACGCAGATATGTAATGGTATCGCATAATTCATTCATTGCACCTTTTCTCATTTAAACTTCTCTCTTTACCCCATCCTCCTCCCGTCTTCTGCCTCCTTCCCTCCCTCCTCCTCACTCCCTTTCCTTTCTTTTCTATGTGACACTACATTTTTCTGAACTATGGTCAATAATTTATTTGCAACAGAAAATGTTTTTATATAGGGAATTATCTGCGTGCCATGCGTGTCACTGAGATGGAATGTGCAGGCCTTGGCCCAGGAGGGAGCACAGCACAGGTGGTTGAAATCAGCTTTATGTTGTGTTCTCTTCCTCTGCACCTAGTTGATCTTTTCTTCTGCAGTAATGGATTGCAAAGTGGCACTGCACTGTCGTTAGTTTCCTGTCCTTTCTCCAGATTCTGTGCTTTGAAGAGGACCAGGGACCAACAGTTCGGGATTAGTTTTAGAATGTGGTGTTAGATTGAAGCACCAACAGTTTTTTTTTGTTTGCTAGTTTTTCAAACATCCCCATACATGCACACCTAAGAAATTAGTGCAGGACATACAACATACAACATATTGTTTTTCAAACTAGCTAATAATATATGTTGTTGTCCTGCACAATTACTTAATAAGGGTTGGCGATCTGACATCAGATGTTCAACATTTCATTAAGATTTTTTTGGTCAGAAAAGTTGCTTATTTAGGCCTACTTTATGAGCTGGTTTCAAAATGTATTTTAGCCAGTGACCTATGTATCTGTATGTATGTGTATACCTCTCTTGCCAAGTGTCTTTCAGAAGACCTCTGGGTTCATTTTACCTCATTTACAGCTCATTTAAACGTTTCATTAGGCTGAATTCGCCTGCTTATTACAATAAACTGACCATGGTCTGGCTGTCCACTTCGTTTTACACATGGTGTGTGCGTGTGTTTGTGCATGTATGTGGATGGAGGTTAGAAGTGGTTGTTTGAAATGTGATGCTGCAGGGGCCAATTAGATCCTTATAAAGGCACTCTTTCATGTCCTGTACCCTTCCAGACTTTGTCCCAAATTGAGTGCACTACTTTTGACCAGGGCCCTTAGGGTCCTCTGTAGCTCAGTTGATAGAGCATGATGCTTGCAAGGCCAGGATAGTGTGTTTATTTCCCGGGGTTGCCCATACATAAAATGTACGCACACATGACTGTAAGCTGCTTTGGATAAACGCATCAGTTAAATGGCATATTCCATTATAATTAGGTAGTGCACTTTAAAGGGAATAGGGTTGTCATTTGGGACACCTGCCTGACTTGTCCAGCCTGAATCAAGTGCTTCCTTATGCCAAAGTGTTTACCTACTACTTAAGAAAATGAAAGTCTCTCTGTGAGTAGGTATTGGGTGAAGACATTTATAGTGTGCGAGTGTATGTATACATGAAGGTGTCACTCAAACACCTACGGCTTTCAAGAGAAAATAGTCACAGTGTCATGATGTGTTTCTCCTTCCTACCTAAATGACCCTCTCTCTGACTGCGTTGCAATTTCCTCACTGAAGACCAGTTTCTCATAGCTGAAGTAGAGAGACCCATGAGGAGATTTCATAAGGCATAGATGGATGTTGACATCAGAACAAATTGGATTCATTTTGTTTTTATAGGTTTTATAGGTTTTTATAGGTTCTTTATTCTGTTTCTGTTTCTGTTTAGAACTAAAAGTTCCAGGTGGATTTGTCATTATGTGGAGGCTCAGCCAGCTAGACAGATATTTGGAAGGGAGGAAAATGAGAGGGATACCAACGGACATTCCATATACTCAGGAATGCTGGGATATTTTATAGGGCTGTGGTTCTCCTGTGACAGTGTCCCTATAACCTAACCATCCGTCCCCTCTGGAACATCAGCAACACCCTACATCTGTCAATATCTGTATCGGGTCGGAGGCTCTCCACAAGGGTACACCAAACTGAGAAGGTAAAGATGTCCACAAATGTTCCTTAATACTGGCTCACAAATGATGTCTGTGTCACAAATGGCACCCTATGCTCTATATTTCACAGAGCCTTGATCAAAAGTAGTGCACTCTGTAGGGACTAGGGTGCCATTTGGTATGTAACCTAAATCACTGGGTCATAGGAGGAGGTGACCTAGGATATCTCCGGTGTTCTCCCCTGGATTTTTCTATCAAGGTGGTGCTGATTATCGATGTGAGGGGGAGGCCCGGAGGCCTTTGGACTCAGAGAGCATTAAATGATCACAAATAAAATAGCAAAGTGAGGAGACTTGAAGTGTTCCAAAATAACATGTGATAACATGTGACAACATGTAAAGCAACGTGGTAACATTAAACTACACATGTTTTAAAACATACTCACATGTCAAATGTTCGAAAAACATGATTTCACGTGAAATATCAAGTGAATTCATATGATTTTTCTGTAAGGGAAGCCCATGTGTGAGCACATACAACAAGAAGCCTCCTATAAACAGTGGAGGGTTAATTTGATTTAAACTGAAATGGAAACTTGTTGTGACCTCTGTGAATTACAAACGGCTGTTTGCTGGGCCTGGTAGCCAGGTTGAGTACTGTAGGGTTTTTTACTGCAGTGGTCCATCATGTCCAGCTGTTTTGCTTTTAGCAGGATACAGCAGGGCTCTTTGATAGTCTGGCCATTTTGTTACACTTGCAGCTCATCAGGCTACAGTCTGGATTTGGAGAAATTGTTAGCAGGTTTGGAACACCTGTGTTCTGTTCCCCTCAGCTCCATGTTGCTTCAGTGCTCTCTGTTCTATAATGAACAAAGAATGTTTTAGATGGCGCTTTCAGATGGGTATTTTTCCCTTCCCTTATTTTCCTACTGTATGATTTATTTGTGTAATTAATCTAATTATTTATTAGCTTGTTATGAGATGGAAAGAATGTTGACTGGAAGAATTTCCCGTACAGGTTGTGTGTGCCTGGGCATACAATACTGTTATGTGCTCAGTTGTTCTTCATACTCTGTTTGCTCTTTTTTGAGATGACGTGAGATAGCAACAGTAGAAGTAGAACAAGACCTCCGCAGATGCTCTCTGTTTGTGTGGTCTACTGGGACACATCACCAGGGAGTAGGGGAAACCCCCCTCCATGGACCCCCTCTTCTGCCGCCTGCACCAATCCCAGGAGCCTGAGCCTCAGGAGACAGGAGGGAATTGGAGAGGATTGTTCATGTTTTGCCACCGTAGCGTTTCGACCTCTGCTCACCCACCGTGTGAGGGGCCTCCATCAACTGCCTGTCTCTCTGATTGATTTATCAGCATGGAGGAATGGTGTTCTCACGACACCCATGTCTAAGTGTGGCTCACCGCTCTCACCCACATAGAGTATCAGCTCTCTTCTTCAGGACAATTCAACCTATTCAACTGTCTAAAAGGAATCAGAAATCACTAATTGTGTTTTTAACCTAGGGCCATTTTTCCTCCTCCTTCACGGAAGGGCAAGGTGAGGCTTGTTCCTGAAAATGTGAATGTGTAAACAAACATAGTTTTCACTGTGATGCTCCCAGGCATGACAATATTATTATATTAATCTTTGTTAACAAAATAACTTAATCATGTTAAACAGTTTGAACTGCTCAAGAAGACACTCTGGTTGGTCAAACTTTTTCTTAGATATCTGTACACAAATACAATGTTTACTGTCAGTGTTTCAAGCTTTAAATGGAAAAATGACTCCCAATGTCTCACCTCCAATTCTGAGATCAGAGCTGAGAGTGATTGCATGTTGTAGGCTACAGACAGAGCACAAACGCAGTGAAACAAAAACAGTCCCATATAAGCATTGACTACCAGGGCCACATAATTAAAATCCATCCATCCAGCACCGACATTTGTGCCAAAAGCAAATCTGTTTGGTGGAGCTCAGTAATGGATGGGGTGCATGAATAGAACATAGAGACAGGTCCAACCGAACGCAACCATTCTCTCCCTTACCATGAATGGCTATCTTTGGCTCTGTACAAGCTTAGACATTTTAATTGGCCAATATGGTTCTTTGGAGCATGATTGGGATTCTGGAATTCCACGGGGTTGCGGAATTAGTCCATCATTAGGCATTACAGGAAGCTGTGCCAGTGGGTTGGAGCCCGTTCAAATGGGGCCTTCTGGAGTTGGCGGGCCAATCAATTGGCTGGGGTTTGGGGAGGTAGAGAGAGCTTTGTCTCAGAAAGGAGTGAGACTGTGTCAGGGAGACTGGTAAGAGATGGAGGTCAACAATATGATTGAGACTAGGGCTCTTAGCATCAATCAAGTCTCTTCATCTCTCCTCTCAAGAGGAGACGGGCCATTATGAGGCTACACTGAAGAGTTTTATTCTAACTAGTGCTGAGAGCCTTCGTTCAATGGACAGCTATTCAAGAGAAATGAGAACTTGACAGGATCAATGATGGCCTTGTGCGTCTGCTCAAACACTTGATGTAGTGGCACGTTGGATCAGTCTACCCTCTTTCTTTGACATCTCACTACCGCTCTCTGATTTCAAAGCTACTTGAAGATTCTACACGTGACATTCTGTTTTCCACTTCTCCCTCACTGGACTACATGACCAGGAAGTGTGTGTCTCATCCTTCTTCATGCAGTACCGGACAAAGATCCCCAGCTGTCCTCTCCACAGCCATCCTCTGTTTGCCCTGTAGAGGAAATTACACATCATTTTTAGTTCTTATATGAACTACTGTATATATTCACTAGAGCAGCACATTTATCATAAAACCACCAATATCCTTTATATTCATCTAGTGGTGTGGTCACCAACCAGTGAGGCATTACTAGTCGATCGTCAAACATTTCTGTGAAAAACAATGATAAATCCTTGCGTTCCTTTTAATTGTATTTGTCTCATGTTGTTGGCGGTAGGTGCACCTGATTCAGCTGCTCTGCATGGCGGGTAGGCGAAGTGTTCCAATTTTGAACAATTTCATGTGTCTCAAGGTACAAACTCTGCCTCTGGCGGGCCCAGAGAGCAAATACAGTGCACTATTGGCCAACTGCTGGCAGCAGGGTAGCCTAGTGTTTAGAGCGTTGGACTAGTAACTGGAAGGTTGCAAGTTCAAACCCCCGAGCTGACAAGGTACAAATCTGTCATTCTGCCCCTGAACAGGCAGTTAACCCACTGTTCATTTGTTCTTAACTGACTTGCCTAGTAAAATAAAGGTAAAAAATAAATAATAATAAAATAAATCGGATGGCTCAGATTACTGTGTCTGTAGTAACGTTGTAGGTGTAAAAGAAAGTTACGTCAAAGTTGATACTGTGAGATTTCAAAACATGACTAGAGACAGACTCAACAACTACAGCAAAGAGCTGATGATTTTATGAGTGAGTTAATGTTTAAGCACTGACAGCACTTTTTATTCAACACTTTTATAAGCCATAAAATGCACGTTCTTCCTATTTCCGCTCAGTGCTACAACAAACACTGCAGCTGTACATAGGCCATCTGTAAATAGTCCATCCAACTACCTCATCCCCATACTGTATTTATTTATTTACCTTGCTCCTTTGCACCCCAGTTTCTCTACTTGCACATTCATCTTCTGCACATCTACCATTCCAGTGTTTAATTGCTGTATTGTAATTACTTTGCCAATGGCCTATTTAATGCCTTACCTCCCTTATCCTACCTCATTTGCACACACTGTATATAGACTTTTTCTACTGTATTATTGACTGTATGTTTGTTTATTCCTTGTGTAACTCTGTGTTTGTCACGCCTTCCGCCGAAGTTGGCTCCTCTCCTTGATCGGACGGCGTTCAGCGGCCGACATCACCGGCTTTCTAGCCATCGCCGCTCATTTTTCATGTATCCATTTGTTTTGTCTTGTTCCCTGCACACCTGGTTTTCATTCCCCAATCAATCTACATGTATTTATTCCTCTGTTCCCCATCATGTCTTTGTGTAAGATTGTTTGTGTTACGTGTGTATTGTTGACGCACCAGACTGGCTTGTTTTTTCCATGTTATTATTCATAAAGATGTTTATTGTTAAACATAATTCTTGTCACTGTTTTGAGCGTTTTGCACTTTTGCCTGAATAAAGTGTGCGCCGGTTCACAAATCTCTGCTCTCCTGCACCTGACTTCACTACCAGTATGCGCACATCTGACAGTGTTGCTGTATGTGTCGAACTGCTTTGCTTTATCTTGGCCATGTCGCAGTTGTAAATGAGAACTTGATCTCAACTAGCCTACCTGGTTAAATAAAGGTGAAATAAAAAATAACATAAAAAATGAGTGAGTAGGAAAGTGTATCGATAAGCTTGTGTTGTTGAGTCTTTTTTAATATCAAGGAATATTTCACTTTCTCTGGTCATAGTAGTAACAACATGAATTTGTGCATGGGGCAGAAATAATGCGGTGCGACTCGAGTTTCACCATCAGCTGGAAGACAGTGTCCCTTTTTGGGCCGTGTCATCAGAGAAAAGGGGGAGTGAAGGGATGTTGAGAGGCGGACCCTCAGTCTGCTGCTCTCTCCCTCTGCTGAGACTGACCATCAGATGCAGGCACCATCAGCCCATTAAAATTAAAAGCTAATTATTTAAATGTATGCTCACTCAGCTGTGCTTCACAAGTAATATAACAATGGATCTATTACCGGTGGGATCATATAGCCTACCTCCATTTAAAAAAAATATAATTTTAAAAGACCAATTACTGGAAAAAAAGATCTGAATTATGCTGCATGTGTAAACACAGCCATGGAGTCTCTCATGCTACACCATTCAAATAAAAAAGAGATCAGAATTGGGCTGCATGTGTAAACGCAGCCATGGAGTCTCTCATGCTACACCATCCAAATAAAAAAAGATCAGAATGGGGCTGCATGTGTAAACGCAGCCATGGAGTCTCACATGCTACACCATCCAAATAAAAAAATAATTGCACATGCTTCGTAAACAACAGGTGTAGTCTAACAGTGAAATGCTTACTTACGTGTCCTTCTCCAACAATGCAGAGTTAAAGATAACATACTTTTTTTACATAAAATTGACACAAGGAATAAATACACAGTGAATATTAAATAAAAATAATGAGTAAAAATAGCCTGGCTATATATAGGGAGTAGAAAATAACAGGGCTATATACAGGGAGTACCAGTACCGAGTCGATTTGCAGGGATCCAGCCAGCAGACCAGATGCCATGGCATTGCTTTTTATTACTCTTTTATTGTCTCTCTGAGTGAGAATAAAGCTTCAGTACAACACAGCTATTACAAAATAACTCTGTCAGCATGAAGATGCTTCTTCATTTAAACTATTTTAATGTTGCTTCTCTCGACGCTTCTTTTTCATAGTAGCCTCTTCTTGGATCCAATTATCAATTGAATCCAAGAGTGTGTGTGTGTGTGTGTGTGTGTGTTTCTGTGTGTGTTTCTGTGTGTTTCTCTCTCTCTGTGTGTGTGTGTGTGTGTGTGTGTGTGTGTGTGTGTGTGTGTGTGTGTGTGTGTGTGTGTGTGTGTGTGTGTGTGTGTGTGTGTGTGTGTGTGTGTGTGTGTAAATGTGTCACAGCTGCAAGGAGAGGTACAATTGATGTAAAAATATTGTTCTGCCTGGGTGGGCTGGGACCTCAGGATATTATCTCTGCAGCGGACAGAAATCATTGTTTAAACGTTAGTTAAACGTTTCAGGTGGCGAGGGGATTTGCCTGACACAGGTGTCATGTTTAATATCTTTCATATATCATTATGAGGGAGGAAAGAAAAGGGAAGAGTGCCATATGTCCCCAGGGAGAACTCAGACACAGACAAGCCATCCTAGACAATTGCTGTGTTCCTTTTAGTATTTAGTATTTAGTATTTATTAGGATCCCCAATTATCTGCTGCCAAGGCAGGGATATTCTTCCTGGGGTCCAAACAGGAAACAACATAACAAATACCAATCATAATATACATAAATATACACAGCACTACATTTACATTACACTTCAGCCATTCAGCAGACGCTCCCATCCAGAGCGACCCACAGCTAGTGCATTCATCTGGAGATAACCAGGCGAGACAACCACATATCACAGTCGTATCCCAACCACGTATCACATACATAGTACAATACATAATACAATGCAAAATACAATGCAAATGCTTTCAAACATGTGTGTGTCTCTTCACAGTCCCTGTCATGCCGTAAGGTGCTCTTTTATATGTTTTTTAAATCTGTTTTTATTGCTAGCTTGAGTTGCCTGGGGTGGTAGAGAGTTCCATGTGGTCATGGCTATTTAATACTGTGTGTTTCCCAGCCTCTGTTCTGGACCTGGGGACTGTGAAGAGACGTCTGATTGCATGTCTTGTGTGATGCTGATGAGTGTCCGAACTGTGTGCCAACTGCTTGAACAGAGAGTTCGGCACCATCAATACCTCGCACAAAGACCAATAGTGATGCAGTCCATTTCTCCTCAACTTTGAGCCAGGATAGATTGACATGCATGTCATTGACATTTGCCCTCGGTGTACATCTAAGTGCGATACATGCTGCTCTGTTTTGGACCAACTGCAATTTGCCTATGTCCTTCTTTGTCGCACTTGACCACACAACTGGCCAGTAGTCCAGGTGTGACAAAACTATGGCATGTAGGACATGTCTGGTTGACAGAGATATCAAGAAAGAAAAGCAATGCCTTATCATGGACAGACCTCTTCCCATTTAAGCAAGCATTGAGTCCATATGTTTTGACCATGACAGCTTGCTATCTAGGGTGACACACAGCAATTTAGGTTCTTCAACTTTCTCAATAGCCACATTATTCTATATTACACATTATTCTATATTACAAAACATTAGGAACTCATCTTTCCATGACATGGACTGACCAGGTGAATACATGTGAAAGCTATCATCATCTCTTATTGATGTCACTTGTTAAATCCACTTCAATCAATGTAGATGAATGGGAGGAGACAACTTAAACAATATTTTTTCAGCCTTGAGACAATTGAGACATGGACTGTGTATGTGTGCCATTCAGAAATGTGAATAGGCAAGACACAATATTTAAGCACCTTTTTAACAGGGTATGGTATTAGGTGGCCAACTTGACACAACTGTTGAAAGCATTGGAGTCAAATGGGCCAGCATCCCTGTAGAACGCTTTTGACACCTTGTAGAGTCCATGCCCCAACAAATTGAGGTTGTTCTGAAGGCAAAAGAGGTGGGAGGGCTTCCTAATATTTGATAAACTCAGTGTAGATCTAGATGAGGTTTAGGGTTGAGCGAGTGATTTAAAAATTATGCTTTTAGTTTTTGAAATGTTTAGCACCAGCCTATTGATCGTTAACTATTTGTAAACTGACTGGGGCTCTATGTTAAGGGTGTCAGTTGTTTATTTTACTGTTGCAGCCGATGTGTATACTGTTGAGTCGTCAGAGTACATGGACACATAGGCTGTATTCAAGGTCAGTTGAAGGTCATTAGTAAACACCGAAAACAATAATGGTCCAAGCTGGCTGCCCTGCGGTACACCACACTCAACTGAATTTGCATTAGAGAGGCTTCAATTAAAGAAACCCCTCTGTGTTCTATTGGATAGGTAACTGTCCATACAGTGCCTTGCGAAAGTATTCGGCCCCAATGAACTTTGCGACCTTTTGCCACATTTCAGGCTTCAAACATAAGATATAAAACTGTATTGTTTTGTGAAGAATCAACAACAAGTGGGACACAATCATGAAGTGTAAGGCACTGTATATGATAAGGCAGAGGATGTTAATCCATAACATCTAGTGTCACGGGATACTAGGAGTGGAAGGTAGGAGTCAGGCGCAGAGAGCAGAGGGTTTTAATGATTAGTAATAATTTATTTCTCCAGAGAAAACGGTCATTCCAAACACAGGGCGCATACACACTGACCAACCCAAAACACAGGGCAAACGATCCAGAGAACAAAAACACATCCACAGTCGACAGAGAACACAAAATAATCCTGCACAAACCTAGGTGGGCCTAACAGGCTTAAATAGACCAAAAATCAAGAAACACAAAAGGAACAGGTGCAACTAATAAAACTAAACAAACAGAAAAGGAAAAAGGGATCGGTGGCAGCTAGTAGACCGGTGACGATGACCGCCGAGTACCGCCCCGAACAGGCAGGGGAGCCACCTTCGGTGGGAATCATGACACCTAGGTTTTTTCAGCAATATGTTATGATCAATGATAACAAAGGCTGCACTAAAGTCTAAAAGTTCTTATTATCAATTTCTTTTCAGCCAATCAGTCATGTGTGTCAGTGCCGAGGATGTTGAGTGCCCTTCCCTATAAGCTGAAAATATGTTGTTAATTTGTTTTCTGTAAAATAACATTGTATTTGGTCGAACACAATTTTTCCCAAAAGTTTACGAAGCACTGGTAACAGGCTGATTGGTCTGCTGTTTGAACCATTAAAGTGTGCTTGACTCTTTTTGGCAGCTGAATGACCTGTGCCTCCCTCCAGGCCTGAGGACACACTCTGTCTCTGTCTTCCAGGCTTAGATTGACGATGCAGCAAATAGGGAGTCGCAATGTATTCCGCTACCAACCTCAGTCATTTACCATCCAGTTTGTCGGTTCCAGGTGGGTTGTCCTTATTTATATATAGTAATTATTGTTTCACCTCTTCCACACTAACGTTGCGGAATTCAAAGCTACAGTGCTTGTCTTTCATTATTTGGTATGTTAGGCATCAATAAGAAAGCTCAGCATTTGTTGTTTGCATGTCATGCCTGACTTTGCTAATCTTGCCAACAGAAAAGTTATTAAAGGGGTTGGCAATATCAAAGGGTTTGTTATGAATGAGCCATCAGTCTCAATGAAGGATGGAGTTTTTAGATTTTCTACCTAGAATTTAATTTAAGGTACTTCAGAGCATTTTTGCTATCATTCTTTATATCATGTATCTTTGTTCCATAGTGTATTGTTTCCAAGACTCTTCTAAACAGCTTCTACCCCCAAGCCATAAGACTCCTGAACATCTAGTCGAATGGCTACCCAGACTATTTGCATTGCCCCCCCCCCTCCCCCTCCCCCTCCCCTCTCCACACCACTGCCACTCTCTGTTGTCATCTATGCATTGTCACTTTAATTAACTCTACCTACATGTACGTACTACCTCAACTAACCGGTGACCCAGCACATTGACTCTATACCAGCACCCCCCTGTATATATATTGTTATGTTTTACTGCTGCTCTTTTATTACTTATCGGCAGGGTAGACTAGTGGTTAGAGCATTGGACTAGTAACTGAAAGGTTGCAAGTTCAAATCCCTGAGCTGACAAGGTGCAAATCTGTCGTTCTGAGCCTGAACAGGCAGTTAACCCACTAGGCCGTCATTAAAAATAAGAATTTGTTCTTAACCTGTTGATGCTCTGGGGGCGCTATTTCATTTTTGGATGAAAAACGTTCCCGTTTTAAACAAGATATTTTGTCACAAGAAGATGCTCGACTATGCATATAATTGATAGCTTTCGAAAGAAAACACTCTGACGTGTCCAGAACTACCAAGATATTTTCTGTGCGTGCCCTAGAACGTGAGCTTCAGGCAAAACCAAGATGAGACGGCATCCAGGAAATGAGCATGATTTTTGAGGCTCTGTTTTCCATTGTCTCCTTATATGGCTGTGAATGCGAGAGGAATGAGCCTGCCCTTTCTGTCGTTTCCCCAAGGTGTCTGCAGCATTGTGACGTATTTGTAGGCAGATCATTGGAAGATTGACCATAAGAGACCACATTTACCAGGTGTCCGCCCGGTGTCCTGCGCCGAAATTGGTGCGCAAAAGACAGCTGCCAGTATTTTTCCATGGGATACAGAGAGGAAAGCAAGCTTCCACGAACTGCATATCAATGAAGAGATATGTGAAAAAACACCTTGAGGATTGATTCCAAACAACGTTTGCCATGTTTCGGTCGATATTATGTAGTTAATCCGGAAAAAGTTTTACGTTGTAGGTGACTGAATTTTCGGTTCGTTTCGGTAGCCAGACGCAATGTAGAAAACGGAACGATTTCTCCTACACACAGACGCTTTCAGGAAAAACTGCGCATTTGGTATGTAACTGAGAGACTCCTCATTGAAAACATCAGAAGCTCTTCAAAGGTAAATGATTTTATTTATTTGGTTATCTGTTTTTTGTGAAAATGTTGCGTGCTAAATGCTACTCAAAATGCTATGCTAGCTTTGCATACTCTTACACAAATTAGTCAATTTCTATGGTTCAAAAGCATATTTTGAAAATCTGAGATGACAGTGTTGTTAAGAAAAGGCTAAGCTTGAGAGCAGACGCATTATTTTCATTTTATTTGCGATTTTCAGAAATCGTTAACGTTGCGTTATGCTAATGAGCCTGAGGCTTTAGTCACGATCCCGGATCCGGGATGGGGAGTTCCAAGAGTTAACTGACTTGCCTAGTAAAATTAAATAAATTACTTTTCTCTTATTCTTATCCATAATTTTTGAAACTGTACTGTTGGTTAGGGGCTAGTAAGTAAGCATTTCACTGTAAGGTCTACTACACCTGTTGTATTTGGAGCATGTGACTAATAAAATGTGATTTGATTTTATAGTTTCTTCTTTTTGTTAAGTTTAGTGATTTCTCAGTTTACTGTATGTTTGCCAATCTGCTGTGTTGCCAGACTTATTTGCCCTTCCCTTAGCTTCATTCCTCTCAGCCATACAGTTTTTAAATTCCTCATCTATCCGTGGGGATTTGGCAGTTTTAACAGTCAGTTTCTTTATGGGCACATGCCTGTCAATACCTGGAAGAATGTGCAGCAGGATGTTCCTCATTACACACACCAGACTAACAAAGATTTTTCACTTCTTGGGAATCATTGGGAATCATTGCATTGGAATCATGGGAATCGTTGCAAAACTTCTTGTATGACCACTTATGCAATATTTTAGGTCCAGACTTTAAAACTTGGGTTTTCCTAGATATGGCTATTATATTATGATCCTTACATCCGATGGGCGTGGATACTGCTTTGGAGCAGATTTCTGCAGCATCAGTAAAGATGTGGTCAATACAAGTGGATGATTTAGTTCCTGTTCTGTTTGAAAATACCCTGGTAGGTAGACTGATAACCTGAACCAGGTTGCAGGCACTGGTTACAGATTGAAGATTCTTCTTGAGTGGACAGCTTGATGAAAGCTAATCAATATTTAGGTCACCCAGAAAATATACCTCTCTGTTGATATCACATACATTATCAAGCCTTTCAAACATATTATCCTTATACTGACTGTTAGCACTTGGTGGTCTGTAGCAACTTCCACAAGAAAAGGCTTTAGGTGAGGCTGTTGAACCTATAGCCATATTACTTCAACAGCATTTGACATGAGATCTTCTCTAAGCTTTACAGGAATATGTGACCGACCAGCTCGATGGTCTTATGTAGCAAAATTTGAAATAGTGTTTTTTACATTGGATAAAAGTAGAAAATATATATCACACACATGAACAAGTGGAAAGTCATTCTGCTTTGAAAGTTGGCCCTTGAATGTTTTGGTACACCTACTAGAGAGCACTTCTTTGTCTACACCCGTTCAGCATCACTTACACACTCTTAAGCCTTAGCCCCACCCATCTCTTCACATGTGAGGCCATGTGCAATACAGAGTTAGTACAGGAGTGTACCAAACAACAGATTTCAAGACTAAAGGCTGGTTTATACTACGTCTATGGACATGTCTGTAGACAGCTGTTACAGTGACATCATGAACATTCTATTGTTGTCCGACATCAAACTTGTCATTGTCGTTATGAAAAAGTATAAACGCAAAAACGACAGGCTGGTGTATTTGAACAACAATAGAAATGAATTTAATATGTCAATCTAGCAAGCCAGGCAACCAAAAGCAACTTTCCAAGCGACTTTAAGTTAGCTGGCTCGCCAGTTTAAATAATGACCATATCATAGCTGACAACGTCTTAACTTTAGCTCCGTTTTATTCATTATTACAGGGAAATAAACTCACAAAAAGATCATTATTTACAAGTTCATGGTAAGCTAATTACATAAAAATATTGTGATTAAATGAAAGGAGGGCATTCTACCGGAGAATTTTAAAACTGGGACACTGTCTCAGCCTAACGTTATATCTTAATTAGACTTTGGTGCAGGTCATGTTGTTATTCACATTATTGTCTCTGGTAAAAACGTACCATATCAAATCAAATCTAAGTTTATTTGTCACATGCACAGGATACAGAAAGTGTAAACGGTACAGTGAAATGGTTACTGGCATAGTGGAGTCTTTCGTTAGGGCATTTGCTAGCTAGCTAAATAATGAACCATAATCCCAACTCATAGTGTTACTACCATGCATGAATCTGCAGATATCTAAAGCCAACCAACTAGGTGTAATGTTCGCCAGCTAGAGAACATCAAATCAAAATCAAATCAAATAATCACATTCGCCGAATCCAACAGGTATAGATAGACCTTACAGTGAAATGCTTACTTACAAGCTCTTAACCAACGATGCAGTTTTAAGAAAATACAAAAACAAATGTAATCAAGAAAAAAGTAATGTAAGAAAAACAAATCATGAAAGAGCAGCAGTGAATAACAATAGCGGGGCTATATACAGGGTATCGAGTCAATGTGTCAATGTGCGGGGGCACCGGTGTCGAGGTAATTGAGATAATTATGTACATGCAGGTAGGGTTGTTAAAGTGGCTATGCATAGATAATAACAGAGAGTAGCAGTGTGGGGGGATGCAAATAGTCTGTAGCCATTTAATTAGCTGTTCAGGAGTCTTATGGCTTGGGGGTAAAAACAGTTTAGAAGCCTCTTGAACATAGACTTGGAGCTCCAGTACCACTTGCCGTGCGGTAGCAGAGGGAACAGGGTGGCTGGAGTCGTTGACAATTTTTAGGGCCTTCCCCTGACACCGCCTGGTATAGAGGTCCTGGATGGCAGGAAGCCTGGCCTCGGTGATGTACTGGACCGTACAAACTACCCTCTGTATTGCCTTGAATTCGGAGGCCGAGCAGTTGCCATACCAGGCAGTGATGCAAATGCTCTTGATGGTGCAGCTGTGAAATCTTTTGAGGATCTGTGGCCCCACGGCAAATATTTTCAGTGTCCTGAGGGGAATAGGTTTTGTCATGCTCTCTTCATGACTGTCTTAGTGTGCTTGGACCACATTAGTTTGTTCTTGATGTGGACGCCAAGGAACTTGAAGTTTTCAACCTGCTCCACTACAGCCCTGTCAATGAGAATGGGGGCCTACTCGGTCCTCTTTTTCCTGCAGTCCACAATCATCTCCTTTGTCTTGATCACATTGAGGGAGAAGTTGCTGTCCTTGCACCACATGGTCAGGTCCTCCCTATAGGCTGTCTCATTACATTTACATTTACATTTAAGTCATTTAGCAGATGCTCTTATCCAGAGCGACTTACAAATTGGTGAATTCACCTTCTGACATCCAGTGGAACAGCCACTTTACAATAGTGCATCTAAATCATTAAGGGGGGGGGTGGTGAGAAGGATTACTTATCCTATCCTAGGTATTCCTTGAAGAGGTGGGGTTTCAGGTGTCTCCGGAAGGTGGTGATTGACTCCGCTGTCCTGGCGTCGTGAGGGAGTTTGTTCCACCATTGGGGGGCCAGAGCAGCGAACAGTTTTGACTGGGGTGAGCGGGAACTGTACTTCCTCAATGGTAGGGAGGCGAGCAGGCCAGAGGTGGATGAACGCAGTGCCCTTGCTTGGGTGTAGGGCCTGATCAGAGCCTGGAGGTACTGCGGTGCCGTTCCCCTCACAGCTCATCATTGTCAGTGATCAGGTCTACCATTGTTGTGTCATCAGCAAACTTAATGATGGTGTTGGAGTTGTGCCTGGCCATGCAGTTATGAGTGATCAGGGAGCACAGGAGGGGACTGAGCACGCACCACTGAGGGGCTCCCATGTTGTGGATCAGCATGGCAGATGTGTTGTTACCTACCCTTACCACCTGGGGGTGGCCCATCAGGAAGTCTAGGATCCAGTTGCAGAGGGAGCTGTGTAGTCCCAGGGCACTATGGTGTTGAACTCTGAGCTGTAGTCAATGAAAAGCATTCTCACATAGGTTTTCCTTTTGTCAATGTGGGAAAGGGCAGTGTGGAGTGCAATAGAGATTGCATGATCCATGGATCTGTTTGGGCGGTATGCAAATTGGAGTGGGTCTAGGGTTTCCTGGGATAATGGTGTTGATGTGAGCCATGACCAATCTTTCAAAGCATTTCATGGCTACAGATGTGAGTGCTAAGGGTCGGTAGTCATTTAGGCAGGTAACCTTAGTGTTCTTGGGCACAGGGACTCTGGTGGTCTGCTTGTAACATGTTTGTATTACAGACTCAGACAGGTAGAGGTTGAAAATATCAGTGAAGACACTTCCCAGTTGGTCAGCGCATGCTCGGAGTACATCCGTCTGGTAATCCGTCTGGCCCAGCGGCCTTGTGAATGTTGACCTGTTTGAAGGTCTTACTCACATCAGCTGTAGAGAGCATGATCACACAGTCATCCGGAACAGATGGTGCTCTCATGCATGTTTCAGTGTTACTTGCCTCAAAGCTAGCATAGAAGTTATTTAGCTCGTCTGGTAGGCTCGTGTCACTGGGCAGCTCTCGGCTGTGCTTCTCTCTGTGGTCTGTAATAGTTTGCAAGCCCTGCCATTTCCAACAATTGTCACCTCTGGATGAGCGTTTTCCTGTTTGCTTATTGCAGAATACAGCTCATTTAGTGAGGTTTTAGTTCCAACCTCGCTCTGTGGTGGTATATGGACAGCTACGAAAAAAACATGAAAACTCTCTGGGTAAATAGTGAGTTACGAACAACGCGAAAAAACAAACAAAATTGCATGATTGGTTGAGGGCCGATAAGACGGCAGCCCTAACCATCAGCGCCATCATGTAATCATTAAGCTATAACTAGCAATGCAAATGGATTTCTGAGATACAGAAATATTACTACACAGATCATACACATAACGTTAGCCTAGCGAGCCAGCCAGCTACGTTTAGCTAGCTAAATTACTATGCTTTAACTTTCAATGAAAACAACTTTCTGACAAAATTAGAAACGTATGATATCTGAAAATGTAGCTAGGTAGACTCTCTGACCCATATACATAGATGAACGCATCTCCCTCTCTGTCACAGATGCCATGGTTGCCCTTAGTTTGAAGATGTAATCCGGAGACAGGTGTTTTATACAACAGCCTTCTCTGTGTTCTCTTTTTGACTCCCTTCTCATATTTGCAATCAAACGGCAGACTTTTCTCCATCTCCTTAGCTGTCATACTCTGCTTCCACCGAGAATTCCACTGATTTCAAAACTCTGTCAACATCTTCCGTGACAACAACACTGTTGAGCACCATTTCAGAAGATTCTACATTGTCTGATTCAATGATTTAAAAAAAACTAAATCAAGGATTTCCTCATCGTCTGATTCATTTTCAGAGTTAGAGGGAGTCAGCATGGCACGATCGTCACCTCCAGAAGGGGGAGAGCATTAGCAACAATTTTGCAGTTCTTTGTGATATCTTTAAAAAAAAGCTGTGTTAGAAAAGATTACCAACACATACTCAGCCGCTCATGTTATAGGCAGAAGCATGCTACATGGCAGACCAATCCAAACTCTTCTCTCGGGATGTCCAGGCCATCCATGATCTCAGCCAATCATGGCTAACGGGAAGGTTCCTGACTTTTTCCGTAGCTAAACCCACTAGTCTGGTAATTTAACCGTTCTATTCGTATTTACAGACAGCATACAGGTTGGTTATTAAGGTACATGAAAGTTCACATGTTCCAGAATGCATTTCTGCCATATGTTTATGTTCAAATGCCTCTCCTGTGAAGTAATGACATGTGACATATACCTAGTTTCCTGAAACGAGTCACTTGTATTACTCTGAATATAAGCAGCAATGTAGATGTTATAACCATATATTGCTACCACTGTATCATCAAATAAATTATCTAAGTGAGTTTCAGAGATAGCCAGTATTTGGCAGTATTTGGCTACTTGTTGCTAGCAAGTTATCGACTTCATGAACCTTGTTTCTTAGGCTATTTTTAGCACTTTTCTGGGATTCCTGATTGTTTTTATTGCTTTACTCGGAGGCTTATGAGGCCCATTTAAAGGCCCATTTACCATTGGTCAGCTATAATAAAGTGGCCATTGTTACTGCACCCCCGCCCTCCTTCTCTAAATTGGGATATTATGTGCCATAAGGTCAATGAGACATATGACCCCTGAACTCACTGCCAAATGAGGTGGATTGTGGATAATGGTAATAAAATTAAGGACGAGATGCTCTTAAACTGTAGACTTCTTCATGTCTTCCTTCCATACCCATAAATGTGAAACTCGAGAGAATCGATACCGTGGGTTTAACATGAACAGTACATGGGACTCCACATTCATGGTAGGTCCTATCATGTTTGATACTGACAGATATAAAGCATTTAAATTGGACATTTGACTTTTTTACTGGTGGTGGCAGGACGTTTGTTTCATTTCCTAGATATAACAGTAGTGGAATCTCTGTGGCCATTTGTCAGTGCTGCTGAGCTCTGCTGTCATGATGTTCAAGAAACAATGAGGTCATGATGAGGCCACATGCGGTGAATGTGTAGAAGTCAATGATATGACATCACAATGTGTTTAATTACAGTGGAGCCCTAGGGGCCTGGTTGTGGCATCTAACATAAGGAATATACATTATTACCTGTCGTAATTGAAAGACATTACGGGCTCCGGTCACAGCTTTGCTATCACACAGACATGAATTACATTTTCTCTCTTCTTCCACCTCTCCTCTCCTCCCATTTAGTGCACATTCATCTCCCCTCAGCCCTGTTCCAGACTGTCAGTCAGTCAGTCAGTCAGTCACACACACACACACACACACACACACACACACACACACACACACACACACACACACACACACACACACACACACACACACACACACACACACACACACACACACACACACACACACACACACACACACACAGAGTGAGAGAGTAGTATTAAACTCACTGCATTATTTGTGTTATCAGTCTTTTACTTCGCTGTAGTCAGTCCAGAGCCTCCCCTCCCCTTTCCCTCCACTCTGCAGTAAGACGTCTAAGCCTCTGTCATGCTGGCCATTTTCTCTCCACTAATTTGAAGCTACTGTACAGATTCCCGTCGAAATGAATTAATTAAATGATTCTCCGCAATGAATTAATTACTTTTAATCAAGAAGAGAGAGAGAGAGGAAAATAAAAACTGGAAAGATAAACATTCATCCCTTGCATTTTTCTTATGCATTGATTGGTTTAGTCTGCTTTGGTAAACAGACAGGGCTGGCGTAATAAAGAGAGATAGCATCCCCCTAGAGGTCACTGGGGGATGAGGAAACCTAATGAATACAAAAACTTACTGCAATGTTGGAGCTAGGAACACAAGCATTTTGCTACACCCGCAAAAACATCTGCTAAATATGTGAATGTGACCAATAACATTTGATTTGATTTGCCTTGGCAAGCTGGGTTGGAGAATCTTTTTTAATTTTTTAATTATACATTTTTGCTAATCTATTAAAAAACAGAAATACCTTATTTACATAAATATTCAGACCCTTTGCTATGAGACTCGAAATTGAGCTCGGGGGCATCCTGTTTCCATTGATCATCCTTGAGATGTTTCTGCAACTTGATTGGATTCTACCTGTGGTAAATTCAATTGATTGGACATGATTTGGAAATGCACACACCTGTCTATATAACGTCCCACAGTTGACAGTGAATGTCAGAGCAAAAACTAAGCCATGAGGTCGAAGGAATTGTCCGTACAGCTCCGAGACAGGATTGTGTCAAGGCACAGATCTGGGGAAGGGCACCAAAAAATGTCTGCAGCATTGAAGATCCCTAAGAACACAGTGGCCTCCATCATTCTTAAATATAAGATGTTTGGAACAACCAAGACTCTTCCTCGAGCTGGTCACCCGGCCAAACTGAGCAATCGGGGAGAAGGGCCTTGGTCAGGGAGGTGACCAAGAACCTGATGGTCACTTTGACAGAGCTCTAGAGTTCCTCTGTAGAGGAAGGAGAACCTTCCAGAAGGACAACCATCTCTGCAGCACTCCACCAATCAGTCCTTTATGGTAGAGTGGCCAGACGGAAGCCACTCCTCAGTAAAAGGCACATGACAACCCGTTTGGAGTTTGTCAATAGGTACCTAAAGACTTTCAGACCATGAGAAACAAGATTCTCTAGTCTGATGAAACCAAGATTGAACTCTTTGGCCTGAATGCCAAGCGTCACGTCTGGAGGAAACCTGGCACCATCCCTATGGTGAAGCATGGTGGTGGCAGCATCATGCTGTGGGGATGTTTTTCAGCGGCAGGAACTGGGAGACGAGTCAGGATCGAGGTAAAGATTAACAGAGAAATGCACAGAGAGATCCTTGATGAAAACTTGCTCCAGAGCACTCAGGACCTCAGGTTCATCTTCCAACAGGACAACGACCCTAAGCACACAGCCAAGACTACACAGGAATGGCTTCGGGACAAGTCTCTGAATGTGCTGGAGTGGCCCAGCCAGAGCCCGGACTTGAATCCAATCGAACATTTCTGGAGAGACCTGAAAATAGCTGTGTAGCAACGCTCCCCATCAAACCTGACAGAGCTTGAGAGCATTTGCAGAGAAGAATGGGAGAAACTCCTCAAATACAGGTGTGCCAAGCTTGTAGCGTCATACCTAAGAAAACTTGTTGCTGTAAACGCTGCCAAAGGTGCTTCAACAAAGTAGGGTGTAAAGGTTCTGAATACTTATGTAAATGTGATATTTCAGTTGTAATTTTTTAAATAAATTAGCCAACATTTCTAGAAATCTGTTTTTGCTTTGTCATTATGGGGTATTGTGTGTAGATTGATGAGGGAAAAAACAATTGAATACATTTTAGAATAAGGCTGTAACGTCACAAAATGTGGAAAAAGACAATGGGTCTGAATACTTTCTGATGGCACTGTACATCACAAGAAAGAGAAGAAAGAACTTTATATTGATGGGTGCTAATTTTTGGTGGAATTGAAAAAATGTATCATTTAATACAGTTGAATTGTTTGCCCTACACTAATCCCTCCACTTCTGTGGAACCGGACCGTGGATCGTTGCCGGAGAAACCGGACCGTGGATCATCGCCGGAGGCTCAGAACTGTGAACCACCGCTGGAGGCTCTTTACTGCAGCTCGTCGCCAGAGGCTTCGGACTGGGGACCGTCGCCGGAGACCCCAAACTGGGGACCGTCGCTAGAGGCTCCGGGCTGGGGACCGTCGCCGGAAGCTCTGGACTGTGGAGGCGCACTGGAGGCCTGATGTGTGGGACGGGTACAGGTGGCACCGGGCTGATGACACACACCTCAGGGTGAGTGCGGGGAAGAGGCACAAGACGTACTGGACTGTGGAGGCGCACTGGAGACCCGATGCGTGGGACCGGTACAGGTGGTACCGGGCTGATGATACGCACCTCAGGGTGAGTGAGGGGTAACGGCACAGGACGTACTGGATTGTGGAGGCGCACTGGATGCTCACTCCAGCCCGGCAAGTGCGGGAAGCTAGCATAGGACGCACTGGGCTGTGAAGGCACACTGGAGACCTGATGCACCAGGCTGATGACACACCTCAGCACCCAGCACCTCTCTCCGGAATCTTGCGTCAAGCTCCTCACTCGACTCCCTGACGGGCTCCATGTGCCTCCCCCCCAAAAAATTATTGGGGTTTCCTCTCGTGATTGCTCCGTTGAGCTATCTCATCGTATCGTCGCCGTTCCACTTTCGCTGCCTCTATCTCCTCCTTAGGACGGCGATACTCCCCGGCCCTTGTCCAGGGTCCTTTATCACCCAGAGTCTCCTCCAAGTCCACTCCTCCTTGCTTGATCCATTTTTGGTGGGATCTTCTGTCACGATCGTCGTATGAGTGAGACCAAGGCGCAGAGTTGTATGCGTACATTCTCTTTTAATGAATGAAACACTTAACAAAAACAACAAAACCAACGAATGAAACGTGAAGCTATACGAATAGTGCAGACAGGAACTAAACATAGACAAGATCCCACACCAGAAAGTGGGAAAAAGGGCTGCCGAAATATGATCCCCAATCAGAGACAACAATAAACAGCTGTCTCTGATTGGGAACCATATCAGGCAAACATAGAAATACACAACATAGAATGCCCAACCGAAATCGCACACTGACTTAACCAAATAGAGAAATAAAACGGCTCTCTAAGGTCAGGGCGTGACATACGTAGAGCCATGACTACATGGAACTCTATTCTACATCAAGTAACTGACGCTAGCAGTAAAATTAGATTTGAAAAACAGATTAAAAAACACCATATGGAACAATACCTTATGGGACTGTGAAGCAACACAAACATTGGCACACACACACACACACACACACACACACACACACACACACACACACACACACACACACACACACACACACACACACACACACACACACACACACACACACACACACACACACACACACACACACACACACACACACACACACACACACACACACACACAATAACATACACACTATACATACACGTGGATTTAGTAATGTAGATATGTGGTAGTGGTGTGTTGTGAAATCTGTTTATGTAATTGTATAAATTGCCTCAATTTTGCTGGACCCTAAGATGAGTAGCTGCTGCTTCGGCAGATAGGAGGTAGGTAGACAGAGCAGGTAGGGTAGACAAAGCAGGTAGGTAGACAGAGCAGGTAGGGTAGACAGCACAGGTAGGGTGGACAGAGCAGGTTGTGTAGACAGAGCAGGTAGGGTAAACAGAGCAGGTAGGTAGGCAGAGCAGGTAGGGTAGACAGAGCAGGTAGGTAGACAGAGCAGTTAGGGTAGACAGAGAAGGTAGGTAGACAGAGCAGGTAGGGTAGACAGAGAAGCTAGGTAGACAGAGAAGGTAGGGTAGACAGACCAGGTAGGGTAGACAGAGAAGGTAGGGTAGACAGCGCAGGTAGGTAGACAGCGCGGGTAGGGTCGACAGCGCAGGTAGGGTAGACAGAGCAGGTAGGGTAGACAGAGCAGGTAGGTAGTCAGAGCAGGTGGGGTAGACAGCGCAGGTAGGTAGACAGAGCAGGTAGGGTAGACAGCGCAGGTAGGGTAGACAGCGCAGGTAGGGTACACAGCGCAGGTAGGGTAGACAGAGCAGGTAGGGTAGACAGAGCAGGTAGGGTAACAGAGCAGGTAGGTAGACAGAGCAGGTAGGGTAGACAGCGCAGGTAGGGTAGACAGCGCAGGTAGGGTAGACAGCACATTTTTGCACAAACTCTTTTTTTTAATTACCTGATACAAGAACGAGTGAATTCAATTTTTTGGGGGAGGGACATTTGACAAAAAATGCAATAATTGAATTACCACCAACATTACTCCATTCATTATTTGTCCATTCTAGTAAAATGTTTTATGTGTTGTAATTACAGTTTTTTCCAACTGCTTACATACAAAATCTTTTCATGTCACACCATTTTTGAAACCTCTCACTCAAAGTGCAAAACTACACACCAAATATCCAAAACATTAAGCTATTTCTCAGACTGACTCAGTTGTCAATTGCATAAAACACTTTTTTTTAAACACTACACACAACTCTCTACCTAAAACACAAAAATCTAACAGGAAGTGACTTGCTTTCCTTTTCCAAACACAACCAATCAAAATACTACACTTATTCACCAGGTCACACACACACTCCTCACATGTGCAAACACTAATAGCTTAACTGATCACTAACCAATCACTGCTTTACTGTAGTATAGGCCTATAAATAGGTCATAGGTCAGATTACCTGTTTTGAACAATAGATGCCAACAATGGACAGAGAGCAAGAGGAGTAGGAGGGAGAGGAAGATGAAGAAGAGGACAAGGGCAAAGAAGAGAAGGAAGGAGAGCCATCTCTGATGAGATTAGGGCAACACTTGTTGATCATGTGATCAACCACGGTTTGACCATGAGAGAGGCTGGACTGAGAGTCCAGCCCAACTTGAGTCGATTTAGAACAGGTATGCAACTATCTAATGACTATTTTAGCATTACAGTAATGTACTGTAAAATGCGTATGACTGCATAGTATTGCATACACATTTGTAACTCTAAGCCATCCATTTACTGCACTGCATGGAATGAATGAGGTTGGTTATCATGCTGTACTACATTGAATGAATGAGGTTGGTTATCATGCTGTACTACATTGAATGAATGAGGTTGGTTATCATGCTGTACTACATTGAATGAATGAGGTTGGTTATCGTGCTGTACTACATTGAATGAATGAGGTTGGTTATCATGCTGTACTACATTGAATGAATGAGGTTGGTTATCATGCTGTACTACATTGAATGAATGAGGTTGGTTATCATGCTGTACTACATTGAATGAATGAGGTTGGTTATCATGCTGTACTACATTGAATGAATGAGGTTGGTTATCATGCTGTACTACATTGAATGAATGAGGTTGGTTATCATGCTGTACTACATTGAATGAATGAGGTTGGTTATCGTGCTGTACTACATTGAATGAATGAGGTTGGTTATCATGCTGTACTACATTGAATGAATGAGGTTGGTTATCATGCTGTACTACATTGAATGAATGAGGTTGGTTATCATGCTGTACTACATTGAATGAATGAGGTTGGTTATCATGCTGTACTACATTGAATGAATGAGGTTGGTTATCATGCTGTACTACATTGAATGAATGAGGTTGGTTATCATGCTGTACTACATTGAATGAATGAGGTTGGTTATCGTGCTGTACTACATTGAATGAATGAGGTTGGTTATCATGCTGTACTACATTGAATGAATGAGGTTGGTTATCGTGCTGTACTACATTGAATGAATGAGGTTGGTTATCATGCTGTACTACATTGAATGAATGAGGTTGGTTATCATGCTGTACTACATTGAATGAATGAGGTTGGTTATCATGCTGTACTACATTGAATGAATGAGGTTGGTTATCGTGCTGTACTACATTGAATGAATGAGGTTGGTTATCATGCTGTACTACATTGAATGAATGAGGTTGGTTATCATGCTGTACTACATTGAATGAATGAGGTTGGTTATCATGCTGTACTACATTGAATGAATGAGGTTGGTTATCATGCTGTACTACATTGAATGAATGAGGTTGGTTATCGTGCTGTACTACATTGAATGAATGAGGTTGGTTATCATGCTGTACTACATTGAATGAATGAGGTTGGTTATCATGCTGTACTACATTGAATGAATGAGGTTGGTTATCATGCTGTACTACATTGAATGAATGAGGTTGGTTATCATGCTGTACTACATTGAATGAATGAGGTTGGTTATCGTGCTGTACTACATTGAATGAATGAGGTTGGTTATCATGCTGTACTACATTGAATGAATGAGGTTGGTTATCGTGCTGTACTACATTGAATGAATGAGGTTGGTTATCATGCTGTACTACATTGAATGAATGAGGTTGGTTATCATGCTGTACTACATTGAATGAATGAGGTTGGTTATCATGCTGTACTACATTGAATGAATGAGGTTGGTTATCGTGCTGTACTACATTGAATGAATGAGGTTGGTTATCATGCTGTACTACATTGAATGAATGAGGTTGGTTATCATGCTGTACTACATTGAATGAATGAGGTTGGTTATCATGCTGTACTACATTGAATGAATGAGGTTGGTTATCGTGCTGTACTACATTGAATGAATGAGGTTGGTTATCATGCTGTACTACATTGAATGAATGAGGTTGGTTATCATGCTGTACTACATTGAATGAATGAGGTTGGTTATCATGCTGTACTACATTGAATGAATGAGGTTGGTTATCGTGCTGTACTACATTGAATGAATGAGGTTGGTTATCATGCTGTACTACATTGAATGAATGAGGTTGGTTATCATGCTGTACTACATTGAATGAATGAGGTTGGTTATCATGCTGTACTACATTGAATGAATGAGGTTGGTTATCGTGCTGTACTACATTGAATGAATGAGGTTGGTTATCATGCTGTACTACATTGAATGAATGAGGTTGGTTATCATGCTGTACTACATTGAATGAATGAGGTTGGTTATCATGCTGTACTACATTGAATGAATGAGGTTGGTTATCGTGCTGTACTACATTGAATGAATGAGGTTGGTTATCATGCTGTACTACATTGAATGAATGAGGTTGGTTATCATGCTGTACTACATTGAATGAATGAGGTTGGTTATCATGCTGTACTACATTGAATGAATGAGGTTGGTTATCATGCTGTACTACATTGAATGAATGAGGTTGGTTATCGTGCTGTACTACATTGAATGAATGAGGTTGGTTATCATGCTGTACTACATTGAATGAATGAGGTTGGTTATCATGCTGTACTACATTGAATGAATGAGGTTGGTTATCGTGCTGTACTACATTGAATGAATGAGGTTGGTTATCATGCTGTACTACATTGAATGAATGAGGTTGGTTATCATGCTGTACTACATTGAATGAATGAGGTTGGTTATCATGCTGTACTACATTGAATGAATGAGGTTGGTTATCGTGCTGTACTACATTGAATGAATGAGGTTGGTTATCATGCTGTACTACATTGAATGAATGAGGTTGGTTATCGTGCTGTACTACATTGAATGAATGAGGTTGGTTATCATGCTGTACTACATTGAATGAATGAGGTTGGTTATCATGCTGTACTACATTGAATGAATGAGGTTGGTTATCGTGCTGTACTACATTGAATGAATGAGGTTGGTTATCATGCTGTACTACATTGAATGAATGAGGTTGGTTATCATGCTGTACTACATTGAATGAATGAGGTTGGTTATCATGCTGTACTACATTGAATGAATGAGGTTGGTTATCATGCTGTACTACATTGAATGAATGAGGTTGGTTATCATGCTGTACTACATTGAATGAATGAGGTTGGTTATCATGCTGTACTACATTGAATGAATGAGGTTGGTTATCATGCTGTACTACATTGAATGAATGAGGTTGGTTATCATGCTGTACTACATTGAATGAATGAGGTTGGTTATCGTGCTGTACTACATTGAATGAATGAGGTTGGTTATCATGCTGTACTACATTGAATGAATGAGGTTGGTTATCATGCTGTACTACATTGAATGAATGAGGTTGGTTATCGTGCTGTACTACATTGAATGAATGAGGTTGGTTATCATGCTGTACTACATTGAATGAATGAGGTTGGTTATCATGCTGTACTACATTGAATGAATGAGGTTGGTTATCTTGCTGTACTACATTTTTTTGTACATTGTTTACAGTTCCTATGCTGAACACATACTGTGTTTGAATTCTGTACAGAGTGGAAAGGCAAAGACATCATGGAGGACGAGGACGCTTGTTTACAGATGTACAAGAGACTGCAATTATAAATATGGTTTTGGCCAACAATGCAATTAGAATTCGAGAGATAAGAGAGCATATCTTGAATAATGACACCATATTTAACAACATCAATGCTGTAAGCCTGTCGACCATACAACGCATCCTCCAACAGCACCGAGTGACGATGAAACAACTTTACAAGGTGCCATTTGAGAGAAACTCTGACAGAGTCAAGAATATGCGACATGACTTTGTAGAGGTATGTTTGCAACACTACTTCCAGTACTTCAGACATACCATATTTACTCATCTGTATATCCTTGTGTCTGTTACAGAGAGTATTGGAGCTGGATGGCCATGTAATTCACCATGAATTTATTTATGTGGATGAGGTTGGCTTCAACCTCACCAAAACCAGGCGCCGTGGAAGAAATGTAATAGGACAGAGGGCATTTACCAATGTCCCCAGACAGCGTGGGGGTAATATAACTATGTGCTGCCATCACTGAAAACGGGGTCCTCCATCACAATGCCACACTGGGTACGTACAACACCGGCCATATGCTCACTTTTCTGGATGCAATTTACACAATGCTTGTCCCTGATCCAGATCAGGAGCCTGCTAGATTTGTGGTTTTATGGGACAATGTTAGTTTTCACCGGGCTGTTCTGGGCCAAAACTGGTTTGCCACCCATCCAAAATGTGTAGTTTTGTACCTACCCCCATATTCACCTTTTCTAAATCCCATAGAGGAATTCTTCTCAGCCGGCGCTGGAAAGTGTATGATCGCCAACCCTTTGCCCGCGTGCCGCTTCTCCAGGCAACGGAGGACATGTGGGGACATAAAGGGTGCCTCTGTCCAAGGTTGGATACGCCATGCTAGGAGATACTTCCCTCCATGTTTGGCAAGAGAAAACGTATCTTGTGATGTGGACGAAGTATTGTGGCCAGACCCAGGCCGGAGAAGAGATGAAGGGTAGCTTAGCACTGGTGACTGCCCCCCCCTACCAATTCCTGGACTGTCCCCCCGGGACCCCACACACACAATTGTGTTCTTTACTGTATTCTAAAGAATATACTTTTGGTTTACATATGTTTATGGTGTTGTATGCTACAGTATACAACATTAATGTTTGGCCCAAGAAATATTTTCTGTTTCTGCATTGCATTGGTGTTGACAGTGTACTTGTTACCCCTCTCAGCAGATTACTTTCACTGTAGAAAATCGTATTGAAATGTAGATATAAGCCTATGAAAGACCAAAGAAAAACCAGTGTTTACATGGTATATCCAAAAATGTACTATCATGAAAGCAGTGTTTGCCATTTGATGCAAATGCTTCATTCCAACATGTGTTTATGGCATTTTGAATGCAGTGTTACATTTTGAAGGAGATGTGAAGCATTTTGCATTTTGCGTGTGCAGTTTTCGGAATTGTGTGAACCCTCAGTCTGTCTGTAACTCTGTGTAGTTGGCACTGGGAGTGAACCCTCAGTCTGTCTGTAACTCTGCGTAGTTGGCACTGGGAGTGAACCCTCAGTCTGTCTGTAACTCTGCGTAGTTGGCACTGGGAGTGAACCCTCAGTCTGTTTGTAACTCTGTGTAGTTGGCACTGGGAGTGAACCCTCAGTCTGTTTGTAACTCTGTGTAGTTGGCACTGGGAGTGAACCCTCAGTCTGTTTGTAACTCTGTGTAGTTGGCACTGGGAGTGAACCCTCAGTCTGTTTGTAACTCTGTGTAGTTGGCACTGGGAGTGAACCCTCAGTCTGTCTGTAACTCTGTGTAGTTGGCACTGGGAGTGAACCCTCAGTCTGTTTGTAACTCTGCGTAGTTGGCACTGGGAGTGAACCCTCAGTCTGTTTGTAACTCTGTGTAGTTGGCACTGGGAGTGAACCCTCAGTCTGTCTGTAACTCTGTGTAGTTGGCACTGGGAGTGAACCCTCAGTCTGTTTGTAACTCTGTGTAGTTGGCACTGGGAGTGAACCCTCAGTCTGTCTGTAACTCTGTGTAGTTGGCACTGGGAGTGAACCCTCAGTCTGTCTGTAACTCTGCGTAGTTGGCACTGGGAGTGAACCCTCAGTCTGTCTGTAACTCTGTGTAGTTGGCACTGGGAGTGAACCCTCAGTCTGTCTGTAACTCTGCGTAGTTGGCACTGGGAGTGAACCCTCAGTCTGTCTGTAACTCTGTGTAGTTGGCACTGGGAGTGAACCCTCAGTCTGTCTGTAACTCTGTGTAGTTGGCACTGGGAGTGAACCCTCAGTCTGTTTGTAACTCTGTGTAGTTGGCACTGGGAGTGAACCCTCAGTCTGTCTGTAACTCTGTGTAGTTGGCACTGGGAGTGAACCCTCAGTCTGTCTGTAACTCTGTGTAGTTGGCACTGGGAGTGAACCCTCAGTCTGTCTGTAACTCTGTGTAGTTGGCACTGGGAGTGAACCCTCAGTCTGTCTGTAACTCTGCGTAGTTGGCACTGGGAGTGAACCCTCAGTCTGTCTGTAACTCTGCGTAGTTGGCACTGGGAGTGAACCCTCAGTCTGTTTGTAACTCTGCGTAGTTGGCACTGGGAGTGAACCCTCAGTCTGTCTGTAACTCTGCGTAGTTGGCACTGGGAGTGAACCCTCAGTCTGTCTGTAACTCTGCGTAGTTGGCACTGGGAGTGAACCCTCAGTCTGTCTGTAACTCTGTGTAGTTGGCACTGGGAGTGAACCCTCAGTCTGTTTGTAACTCTGCGTAGTTGGCACTGGGAGTGAACCCTCAGTCTGTCTGTAACTCTGTGTAGTTGGCACTGGGAGTGAACCCTCAGTCTGTCTGTAACTCTGTGTAGTTGGCACTGGGAGTGAACCCTCAGTCTGTTTGTAACTCTGCGTAGTTGGCACTGGGAGTGAACCCTCAGTCTGTCTGTAACTCTGTGTAGTTGGCACTGGGAGTGAACCCTCAGTCTGTCTGTAACTCTGTGTAGTTGGCACTGGGAGTGAACCCTCAGTCTGTCTGTAACTCTGTGTAGTTGGCACTGGGAGTGAACCCTCAGTCTGTTTGTAACTCTGTGTAGTTGGCACTGGGAGTGAACCCTCAGTCTGTCTGTAACTCTGCGTAGTTGGCACTGGGAGTGAACCCTCAGTCTGTCTGTAACTCTGTGTAGTTGGCACTGGGAGTGAACCCTCAGTCTGTCTGTAACTCTGCGTAGTTGGCACTGGGAGTGAACCCTCAGTCTATTTGTAACTCTGTGTAGTTGGCACTGGGAGTGAACCCTCAGTCTGTCTGTAACTCTGTGTAGTTGGCACTGGGAGTGAACCCTCAGTCTGTTTGTAACTCTGTGTAGTTGGCACTGGGAGTGAACCCTCAGTCTGTCTGTAACTCTGTGTAGTTGGCACTGGGAGTGAACCCTCAGTCTGTCTGTAACTCTGCGTAGTTGGCACTGGGAGTGAACCCTCAGTCTGTCTGTAACTCTGTGTAGTTGGCACTGGGAGTGAACCCTCAGTCTGTTTGTAACTCTGTGTAGTTGGCACTGGGAGTGAACCCTCAGTCTGTCTGTAACTCTGCGTAGTTGGCACTGGGAGTGAACCCTCAGTCTGTCTGTAACTCTGTGTAGTTGGCACTGGGAGTGAACCCTCAGTCTGTTTGTAACTCTGTGTAGTTGGCACTGGGAGTGAACCCTCAGTCAGTTTGTAACTCTGCGTAGTTGGCACTGGGAGTGAACGGTGTAATGAGTCTCTTGCACTAGCCCTTATTAATGCATGTATCTCTTGGCCAATAAAAATGACACTTCCAAGTAAAGCATCCTTGGAGGCAGCGAGGTCATTTAACTCATCAGCAGCACTGTGTGTACTGTATGTGTGCATCTGTCTGTCCAGTATGTCTAATGTGTGTGTGTGGGCTTCTCTGGCTTTTTGATATTGATTGGTTTAACTGTTCCGTATTATGTTTTAGTTACTGCTCATCTTTGCCTTAATTGTTAATTAGCAAAAAAACACATCCTCAATTTGTCATATTTGCATACCATTAGTATTCTCTCTTGAGATGCCAATGTTAGGAAATTTAAGGACAACGTCTGTATGTCCTTACAGCTTGTTCTCTCCTTCATTCAGACAGGCTGATTAATCCGAGGGGGATATGTCTGTTAAATGTGTGTGATTTATCTACTGCTCGTCTGTCTGTCTGTCCTTCCTTCCTTTTATTGTAAGTGACCAACAGATGTTGGACAGAAAATAGCTTTTAGCTGCCTGTATGCTCTTAGAAAGAAAGGTGCTATCGAGAACAAAAAAGGATTCTTTGGCTGTCCCCATAGGAGAACCCTTTTGGTTCCGGGTAGAACCCTTTTCCCACAGAGGGTTCTACATGAAACCCAAAAGAGTTCTACCTGGAAGGAAAATGGGTTCTATCTGGAACAAAAAGGGTTATCCTATGGGGACAGCCACAGAACTTGTTGGAAACCTGTAGGCCAAAGAAAGAGACAAAGGAGGAGTAGTTTGAAGTAGTTTGACGAGGGGGAGTAGGGAAGGGGAGAATGTACGAAGGCGTTTTGAGAGTTAGCAGCACATTGCGTAGACACCCCAGACGAAACATCCAAGACCCGAGAAAATCAATGATTAGATCATACGAGGGTCAGGGGGTTTTGAAAACATTTTTGGAACAGCTTCATGTTTGACCAGTATCAGCACAGTATGTCTTTTCAAAGGACTCACAAGAAAAATCAACAGAGAGGAGAGTGGAAGTGTAAGGAGAGTATAATTCTCCTCCATTCAGGAACAGATTAAGTGGCTTGGATGGCGTCCAGAAGTCTTCCTGCACTTGGTGATTACAGTACTTGTTAATTGATTTTCAGCTGGGCACACCATCAAGAAAACATTACGTAATGGGATTAGGGCCAATGACGGGCCTGGGGAGGGGGCCAACGAGAGGCCTGGGGGGCGCCTGTGCTATAGGTGGGGAGACCTTAAATTAAATCTCCACCAACCTACCTGGCTAGGACTATCACTGAAATGTTACGGTAGTGTTGAGTTAATGTTTGGTACGTTCTATACACAACTTTATACTTTATGCTTTATACTAGGACTCCTGAGTGGTGCAGCGCTCTGCATCTCAGTGCAAGAGGCGTCACTACATTCCCTGGTTTGAATCTAGGTTGTATCACATCCGGCCGTGATTGGGAGTCCCATAGGGTGGCGCACAATTGGCCCCGCATCGTCCGGGTTTGGCCGGGGTAGGCCATCACTGTAAATAAGAATTTGTTCTTAACTGACTTGCCTAGTAAAATAAAACAAATATATACTTACATTATGGCTGAGAAGGTTTCTACTACAGAAAATAAAAGGGAATCTACAAAGTTTAAGGGTGGGAACATTCACTGGAACTGTGTTTTATTCTGTCTCGATCACTCTCTCTCACTCTGTCTCTCCACAGAACAGAACGTTCCCTCCCTCCCTCCTCTCCTCGTCTCTATCTCCTATAAAAGCCTTTCTTCTGCTCAGTGCTTATTAAGGGGTCCTGCCCCCCACCAGGATATTAGCAAGTAAAGGTGATGTGAGGGAGAATGGGAAGACCTGCATGGCCGTCCAATAATTCATCTGCCTCAACACTCTCCCGGTCCCAAAACAAACCAAAACAACTCACAGTGACCTCCTCAGGCTCAAAGTGCTCTTCGTGGCCCATCATCTAAAACAACCTTGGGCAAGATGCACCATGAGGCTTACAGATGCGTTCTATGGTGAGAGCGCAATAGCGGGCCAAAGGAATGGAAAGGGGTGAGGTGCATCCCAAATGTCACCCTGGCCTATTTCCCCTTTAGTCCACTACTTTTGACCAGAGCCCTATAGTCTCTGGTCAAAAGTAGGGCACTAAGGAATAGAATGCCATTTGAGACACAACCGTAGTATCTGGCGTATCCCTTTGACTGGGTGATGAGGGGAATGAAGGGAATCCCTGAGGGAAATAAAGGACAGAGAGAGTGTTTTTATCAGCCCCTCCAGTCTGTTACATGAGAGAGTTATAAGGCTAGCAGCAGACAGTGGTGCATAGTTCAGGGTTGTGTCCCAAATGTTACCTTATTCCATATGTAGGGCCCTACTTTTGAACAGAATTCTATCGGCCCTGGTCAAAAGCACTACTGTACTATGGTCAATAGAGCACTACTTGGGACGCATCCCAGTTCAGACTCGATCACTTTAGGGACTTTAATGTATCTCCAAGACATACAGTTAGAAAGTGTTTTCTTTATACATAGTTGAGGGAAATGTGAGTATAATAGTGAGGTCTCTGCAGTAAAGGGAGAGTGCTGATGTTGGCCGTTTTCCCTTAAAGGAGGCATTCATTCACTTTCTGTGTCTGATACTCTCACTGGTCTGGTTATGCTCTGTCTCAATAGTATCAGTTCAGCCCTCCTTCCCCATAGGTGTAGGTTTCCCCCTCCTATCCAGCCTAACACCTTACTTTACAGTAAAGGTCTGCTATATTTCTGTGGAGTGTTGTCCTTAACCTCACAGTCTGACGTTGTGATGTTATCACCAGGGGTCTGGCGACCACCATAGTTTTGAAATAAATTGATTTGCGAAATCGACCACCAACTGTCGAACAACAACTTCAAAGTCATACAACAACAAAAGACACTTCAACAACTTCAAGAGAAAGACAGCACTGATAACAAAGAAGATATCATCTACCTTGAAAGGGATTCTGGTGCAATGTATGAAATAACAAGGCAATGACAAAACAGCACATTCAAGCGGCTAGTGGAGTGGGCAATTCCTGGTGAAAACATCAACTCTGGTCTTAATGGCCATCATTATCTTCACTACTGGGGACCAGCAGATAATTGTGTTTTGGACCTCCAGCACTCAGTCCTCTTTGACAATGCCTGGTATTGTGCCCTGTTCTTCCCTAACATTTACTATGTAAGAATGGACAATGCTTGCATCCCAAATGGGATCCTATTCCCTACATAGTGCACTACTTTCATCCAGAGCCTCAAGGGCCCTGGTCAAAAGTAGTTCCCTACATAGAGAATAGGGTGCTATTTGGGATTTAGCCTATGTAAAACTGGACTATGAGCACCTGCTGCCCCCCTGAGCCCACCAATCTATTCCTTATTGACTGAGTACATGCCCCTCAGTGCCTTTCCCAGGCCCCTGTCAAGCACAAAATAATATTTGGCTTTTGCTAATATTTTAAAACAACAGTCATTTTTATGCATCCCCATGCATTGAACTGTCATTGCAGTTAAGGCATTCCACCTAGAGTTTTGACCATTATGGGTCATTTCCCATCAATTTCCCCCTGAGTGGAATTCATCTTTGTTTTGGCTGTTTATTTATTATGACGTCTATTTTACCAGGTTGGTGATTGGACCTAAAAGGGCCGATTGGGTGATTTTTCAGGTGCCCGAGAAGATCTCCAGTGGGGCTTGACAGTCAGCCACTTAGTGGATTACCACTGAGTTAACAGGTGCCATATTATCAAAGGTGGTCTGTAGTGGAAAATGCAGTACATGAGCTTTTCAGTGTCAAGTACCAGATTTTGTTTCAGTTTGAGTGTGCTGTTGAAGTACAGTACGTTCTATACAAGTGTGTGTGCTACTTTTCCTGAAATCATCCCTTCACCCTGTAAATCCTGACCATGCATTAGCCTCTGTTTCTGTGTATGACATCAGTGGAACTGGTATGGAGCTCCATGTTGCCCTATCACAACTATAAGAGGAGCCCAACCCAGCCCAGCACACCCTAGCCAAGCACAGCACAGCCCAGCCCAGCACAACCTAGCACAGCACACCCTAGCCTAGCCCAGCACACCCTAGCCTAGCACAGCCCAGCCCAGCTTAGCCTAGAACAGCCCAGCCCAGCCCAGCCCAGCACAGGCCGGCACACCCTAGCCTAGCAGAGCCCAGCACACCCTAGCCTAGCAGAGCCCAGCACACCCTAGCCTAGCACAGCACAACCCGGCACACCCTAGCCTAGCAGAGCCTAGCACAGCACACTCTAGCCAAGCCCAGCCCAGCCCATCACAGCAAACCCTAGCCTGGCCCAGCTCCTTTTTTAAAATATTTTTATTTATTTTACTAGGCAAGTCAGTTAAGAACAAATTCTTATTTTCAATGACGGCCTAGGAACAGTGGGTTAACTGCCTGTTCAGGGGCAGAACAACAGATTTTGTACCTTGTCAGCTCAGGGATTTGAACTTGCAACCTTTCAGTTACTAGACCAATGCTCTAACCACGAGGCTACCCTGCCTCCTCTCACTAAATGGTGATGGCATCAGCTGGCTCATAACGTAAAGCTGCCGGTAGACTACGGTAGCAGTTACTACGTGGCTACAACGCTGCTGTAATGTCCCTGGCTGGGAGGGAGATGCCATGTGGCGCTTAGCCTAATAGAGACATCGTAGGGGGCTTTTAGCACAGATGGTTGTCATATGTATGCAAATAAGGTCCAGAGTGAATCACACAGCCTTCATCAGCACCACCTGTCTGCCTCACACAGCTCCGGTCTAGACACACACACACACACACACACACACACACACACACACACACACACACACACACACACACACACACACACACACACACACACACACACACACACACACACACACACACACACACACACAGACATGCATGCACACACATACACATGAACGCACACACACATACACACTCCTCTCCAAACCTCTGCTCAGGGACAAAATTGTACCACCCGTTTTCTAATCTAGTGGCTGTATATTAATTAAAGCAACATGAATCATAATTTGTTCTGTTTGAAAAGCAGAACAGAGAAAGAGAGATCGGAGGAGGAGACAGGGAGATAGAAGTAGTTAGAGATGGAGGAGAGGTTGTCAGGTCTCCTTTTTTCTCTTTTGTTTGGGGATGTTTCTATTACTAGGGGGAGGTGTTAAGTGCGTCTGTCCTGGTCAAGGTGCACTATGCCTCTCTGGCACCCCAGGGGGTTGGCATGGTGCCCAGCCCTGGAGTGTGGCTGGGTAGGGGGTAGATAGAGGATCATTTGAATACCCCCCTGGGTACATGCTCGTCTGCTTAGCCATAATAATGTCTGGCAATTAAGGAAGTGTTCAGAAAGTCAAACAGCGAACAAGAGAGTATATAAAATACACCTCTTCTACCATTTGATGGCAGCAATATTTATTGGCAACAGAAAAATAACTGATGGTTATGATGTTGAATTCCCCTCACTAGTTCAAGTATTACTATCCAGTGTCAGTGTAAAGATAATGTTGTGGATTAGTAGTGAACATAATCTCACATGAGACCATTGTTTTCATAACACCATATAGCGGCTATTTCGAAAGAATGTCACAGATGAGTTGCTAGCAGATAGCATAATATTTACAATGCTGTCCCCATCTCTTTACTGTGGCAGGCAACGTGTTTTTCTGTTGTCATTGTAACACATTTTGTTTTTGGAAAGTACTCAGGTCAGCCTTTCTTTCTATTCCCATGCATTCTTCTCATTTCTGCAGCAGAAAATGACGTGTGTCTCCCTGTGTCGTGCGACAGCCAGTATTCTGCGGTGAGACCTTGAAACAGAAAGAATGTCCTACAATGCTTGACCAAAGAATAATTACAGACCGCAAACGCTTTTGATGGTGAGTTTAAGATCTTTTCCATTGTTGACCTAATGCCTCGTTGGGGTCTTCCATGACAGTCTAGGCATGAACTGGGATTCCTGGTATGAGATATGTCATCTGTTTGCTAAAACAATTCACGAATTAATGAATGGAACTATTTCTGGAGTGAAAAACAGAATCCAAGACATTGCATGTTTTCATCTTGCCGTAAAAAGGACATGGATTGTGTCTACCTTTTGACAGGTCAAAATAGTTATACTACTTCAATTAAAGACTGCAAATATACAGTATATATTTAAAACATATTTCCATGATCAGATATCCACTGACTACAGAGTCATCATAACGTATTGCTTAGTGAGGATTCAGTTCAAATTATACAACGTGAGGAGTTATAGTGTTGTTGGCTTCTCTCAGACAACAGTATACTCTCTTTAATGTTATATACATTCTTGCATTCAGCCCCTCAGAATCTTTTACACAAGTCAAACCCATTATCCCCTACTGAAATCACTGAGAATGCAATCAAGTAAAACTCTCAAATCCAGAGCCGCACAACTTCACACCTACTTTAATCCTATGTAGAAATAACCATTGGTCTCATACACAAACGAAGCAAAGGATTAGAGAATAGAAAGAGAGAAGAGGGATTTGTGACGTGCTAATACAGGGCTTAAGGGCTTTAAAGTTGGTGTTTTCCTAGTGTTAATTACCCAATTTAGGTGCTATAGAAGTAATATACTGTAGTTACCCTTCTGTTACATTGCTGTCCAATCCCATTCAAATTACCTTCATTGACAAGTAAATAAACCAACACATGGCATGAGATGAGAGAGAAAATGTGGTCTGCCACTGAACTGGTCTCTGACGCAGATGCTGGCCATACTGTAAAACACAGTCCAGCAGAAGTCCTTTCACTGTCCTACCCACAACAACCCCCACAGGGCCACAGGGCCTTTACTTCTCCTCTTGCCCTATCTAGAACATGTAACAAGTTAAACAAGGACCCACATTCAAATCAATAGAGAAACAGCTCTCCAACCATACTTCCACTATATTTGAGTGTAAAAGAGATTGTCTGTCTGTTCAAGGGAATGTGTGTGTGTGTACGTGTGTGTGTGTGTGTGTGTGTGTGTGTGTGTGTGTGTGTGTGTGTGTGTGTGTGTGTGTGTGTGTGTGTGTGTGTGTGTGTGTGTGTGTGTGTGTGTGTGTGTGTGTGTGTGTGTGTGTGTGTGTGTGTGTGTGTGTGTGTGTGTGTGCGTGTGTGTGTGTGCGTGCATACTGTGGTCGATGAGGGTTTAGGTGGGCATACATTATAACGAAAATAGCCTGTCTGGTCCTTAACCCCCGGAAAGACCACATCAAACCCATCCAGGCCCCAGAGTCTACCTCTGTGGGCTGTACCTCATCCATCCAGTACAGTATTTCTACCACACAGTTTGACTGAATTTGTCTCATACTACCACACAGTTTAACGCTGCTTTCCCCAGAGGAGGCCATTACGTTTCACCAGACAACCCCTCTTACAGACCTGGGTTCAAATACTATTCGAAAATCATCTGAAATACTGTATCTGTGATTGATTGAGCTTGTCTGGCTTAATCGATCAATAATATAGTCTGAAAACAGGGAAGACCAAACCCTCAAAGCATTTGAAAGATTTGAAAGAATATTTGAACCCAGCTCTGGTCTCTTACATGGGGATCTATAGTGCCACCGATGGAGGTATCCTTGTAACCACTACCGACACATTACCCATAATACCCATAGATAATGACAACACGGGCCAGGCCGCCCATCTGAGCAATGAGTTACCAATGCCATTACACCAATCATCTTGCCGCAGGGCCGGCAGCGAGCGTCCCATCACCCAGCAGGTACAGTAGAGAGGCAGAGCAGAGCCACACAGCCAGCTGGGGAAGGCATCAGGGAGACCTAAGGACAAATTCATGGTCACCATATGTATCCAATAAGGGCCCATGTAGCAACCCACTCTCTGGTATATTACTGTTCATTTTAGAGCATGTTTCTATTGGGATCCCTCTCCTCCTTTCTCCTCTCTCTCTCGCTCACACACTTTTTTCTTCTTTCTCCCACTCTCTCCTCTCTCTCTCTCTCCTCTGTCTTTTTGTCTCCCTCATCTCTCTCCCCCTCCTCCTCTCTTCTCCCCCCCTCCAATCTGTTTTTACTGTTCCTCTCTAAACCACCGGGACTGTTGAGTGGGGATGATTATAACAGGACATCTGTGTGACAGGGGGGCGAAGAGCAGTTATAGGAAGACTGATCTGTGTTAACAGCAGGATGTGTGTGTGTGTGTGTGTGTGTGTGTGTGTGTGTGTGTGTGTGTGTGTGTGTGTGTGTGTGTGTGTGTGTGTGTGTGTGTGTGTGTGTGTGTGTGTGTGTGCGCGCGCACGCGCATGCAGAACTGATGTGACCAAACCTATGGCTAAACATACTGCCAGTGGCATTCTGACGGACCTTCTCACCTTAATTACTCACTCACTGAAAAGGTCATCAAGACTTGCCAAATAATGATGACAACTCAGGCCAAGAGTGCTGACCTTGCTATGTATGAGAGAGTGTGTTAGAAACAATTGTGAAACTACTGTATGTATCTAACACTATTCAGGGAGCTTTCCATATATGCTCAGATGAGGCTGCTCGTCTCAAACTCCGCTCTACGGAAACATTGTATTCTGGTGAGGACATTGCTAGAACAACATGTCACAAACAGAACCAATCTGGTGTTTCACACCCCACTGAAAACAGTAGAATTGTAGAGTCAGCAATACATGGGCAGGTTATCAACAACGCCCCTCCATGTTAACTCAGAGGAGTAGGCCTAGGTTTCTGAATCAGTCAATGAATGAGATGGAGAAAGGATAAAGCAGCACATTGTTGAGATGTCTGTCTCAGAGTGTGTATGGTGTGTGTTCTGATCTTCTTGTGCCCTCTGACCTGGATAGGTAGTCCTATTACCATGGAGATGGATGGGTGGACAAGCTTTTCATAATGGCTGTTTGAAAAACTTTGTCCCTGGAACGGTCTAATTGACCTTAAAGCAAGGCATTCCAATCTAACACGCAACCCCTAGAAAATGAGGGAAAAAATACATCTATTCATATTTTAAGTGATTCGCTCATTTGCTATGTGGGGTGCGGAAATTCTGATGCATTACAGACCTCTTCATTCTATGTTTTGCTAATTGCCATTTCTAATTTCATCCATGTAACTCTCGCTCTTCAAACCAAAACAAAGCAATAACATGGATACAGCACAAATTCACCCATAGGTTTTTAAGGCTGTGTCCTTTATTTGTCAAAGTGCCCTGGCAGTTGTTTGGCATTCAGAGTTGAGTTGAAGGTGGATTAGTCTCATGCCTCAGTCGGTGACGCCTCCAACATTACGACAAAAATTCTTGAAATACAGTGTGTGTGGTGAGAGAGAGTGAGAGAAAGAGAGAGAGAGGGAGAGAGGGAGAGAGGGAGAGAGAGAGAGAGAGAGAGAGAGAGAGAGAGAGAGAGAGAGAGAGAGAGAGAGAGAGAGAGAGAGCTGGGAGCCTTCAGTTTAGCAGCCCGGAGGATGAACGACGTAGTCCTGCATAATGGAGCCTTTGTGAGGCCACTGCAACAATTTGGAACATAATTTCTCTGACACGTCTACCGGGGCCAAATTAACTTTGTCATCCAGTCTTTGTAAGGTGCCTGCCACATTAATCACTTAATAAAAGAATCCCAGATACTGTATGTATATAAAACTGTGTGTGTGGGTGTGTGTGCTATAACTTTAACTACCCACTGCAGTTTATGCTGCCCATCAACAAAGGCAGAAACAGAATAGGAATTTCACTGTCAGTCTAGTAATAGTTGTTGCATCTCTGCTTAGTTTTCGAGTCAGAAGTCTGTTTCTACTGCCACTTCAAAAGCTATCCAACTTCCTTCAACTAATTTCCGACTTCTGCCTAAACGTTACAGTAAACATGTTATTTATTTATTTTATTTAACTAGGCAAGTCAGTTAAGAACAAATTCTTATTTACAATGACGGCCTACTGAATGCCTTTGGAAAAGAAAATCTAATTTCCAGTCACTTCATTGTGTCAGGCTTTCCTATAGAGATGAGTGGAGTCTTTGCTCTAATTTCAAAGAGGGAAAATTATAGGGAAAATAGGCCTGGAACTCTGCTTAGTGACAGTCCCTGTGTGCATCCCAAATGGCACCTTACTCCCTATATAGTGCACTATATTAGACCAGAGCTCTTTGAGCCCCGGACTAAAGTAGTGCACTATATATGGAATAGGGTGCCATTTGAGAGTCAACCATTCAGTCATTCATTGTTACGTTACCGTGCGTCATAGATACAGCCTCCAGTTATTGATAAGTCATTAACATACATTTCTCTCTCATCTGACAGGCCCCAGTAACATGTTGTCCCGTTAATGAAAAATGAAAACCATTGCCATCCCTTTTGATTGATTAGCTTATGCAATTACTGTCTGGGACGTACGATGGGTATGAAAAACAATCCTCCCCTTTGCCGGGCGGTCGCCGCCTCTGCTACTCTGCGTGACATCTCCCCTCAGATTAATGTGAGGCTGGCCTGGCAGAGTATTCCTCTATTGATTTTTACTTATGAATCAAAAGCCTACTTTTTGTTGGCAGGTAGATCTACTGAGGGGGGGGGATCTGTGGTAGGCTATCACAACAGTGTGTGCATGTGCGTGTGCATGTGGCATATCAAGCTGGGAGGAGACGAGACACCCGGGGTGGCGTCTACCCTGGCCCGTAAACAGCTTCGTCAGGCACCTCCCATTCTCTGCCTTATTGGTTTTAAAGGGACCTGTTCAGATATTGGTTTGTGGCCCGGGGGAGTACTAAATTCTGCTCGAGGTGCCCGCTGAAAACAGGAAGAAAGGAGAGGAGAGAGAGAGAGAAACTAAATGGAACGCTGCACCCATGATTTACAGCCATGCTTTAATTGGGTTGTAAAATCAAATCCAGAGTGGTTTCAGGAATGCCAAAATGTGATTCCTGGCTTGTTTACAGGAGGAGTCCGTCCCACAGTCAAGGACACGGAAAAAGAGATAAAGACAGATAGAGAAGAAAAGAGTTAGAGAGCGAGAGGGACAAATCGAGGGAGGGAAAGCGAGAGAGAGAGAGCGAGACTCATAGGGAGAGAGAGAGAGAGAGAGACGGAGGGAGAGAGGGATAGAGGGAGAGAGAAAAGGAGGGCAAGGAGGGGAAGTTGACCTAAGTTTCGCCCATCGTTTATAGGCCTGCTCTGTTTCACTCTGATTAAAACAGCCTGTGATTTATTTCAGCGTGGCTCAGGATCGGGGATCTGCTCGCCTGCCTGGAGGGAGCTGCTGCATGGCTCTGATGTGATGTGGGAGAGGGAGAGCGAGGGAGTGGTGAAAGACAAAGGCTGAAGAGAGAGTGGGTGAGCGACAGGGAGATGGAGAGGATGGGGAGATTGAGAGGACAGATGGAGAGGGAGTGGATGAGGAAGGAGGCTCTGGCCCACACAGAAACCAATACTGTACTTTTGCCACACCATGTAGAACCTAGTGTACTGGAGATGAACCATGCTTGTATGATAAGTGACCTTGCCTGAGACCTGAAAACTAGCTAGGGCCTAAGTTAGAGCCCCCAGCCTAGGCTTTGGATCAGTGGGCTATACCACAGTATTGTGCCATGCAAGACACCAGGGTTCTATGCCCGGTCAGTCACACTAGATCACTAGCATTGTACTAAACTACAGTAAGGACAAACAACCCAAGGCAGAGAATGAATGTTGGGCCTGCTGGAAATAATGGACTAGAGAGAGTTAGGTTTTACAAGCCAAACACTGAGGATCTTTAACAAACACAAACAGTGCATAAAGGCAGCATATTTTCCTCTCTGGCAATGAAAATAAACGACACACGGTGAGGCAGTGGTTTCCAAGAGTTTTTGAACAAACCTCATTCTTACTGTCTGGACAGACGGAGGGAAGGCGAAGGGATTTGTGGATTTTATCGGCGACGAGGGGCTAATTTCCACATGATTATGAAAACACACAGTGCAAAGTCTCTCAGCACCACAGATATTCTGAGAGGAGGTGAGAGAGAGAGCAAGAGAGAGAGAGGGTGCTGGAGTTGGCTATAGAAGACACAGACAGACAGACAGACAGACAGACAGACAGACAGACAGACAGACAGACAGCGAGAGAAAGACCCCACAGAGCCCCAGGACAGCAACACAATTAGACCCAACCAAATCATGAGAATACAAAAAGATAATTACTTGACACATTGGAAAGAATTGACAAAAAAAACGAGCAAACAAGAATGCTATTTGTCCCTAAACAGAGAGTACACAGTGGCAGATAACCTGATCACTGTGACTGACACAAAATTAAGAACATCTTTGACAACGTACAGAGCATAGCCTTGCTATTGAGAAACGTCGCCCGAAGACAGACCTGGCTCTCAAGAAAAGACAGGCTATGTGCACACTGCCCACAAAATGAGGTGGAAACTGAGCTACACTTCCTAACCTCCTGACAAATGTATGACCATATTAGAGACACATATTTCCCTCAGATTACACAGATCCACTGTCACGCCCTGGTCGTAATATATTGTGTTTGTCTTCATTTATTTGGTCAGGCCAGGGTGTGACATGGGTTTATTGTGGTGTGTTTTGTCTTGGGGTGTTGTTAGGTATTGGGTGTGTGACTTAGTGGGGGTATCTAGCATAGTCTATGGCTGTCTGGAGTGGTTCTCAATCAGAGGCAGGTGTTTATCGTTGTCTCTGATTGGGAACCATATTTAGGCAGCCACATTCTTTGAGTATTTCGTGGGTGATTGTTCCTGTCTCTGTGTTTGTTGTCACCAGATAGGCTGTATAGGTTTTCACGGTCCGTTTGTTGTTTTTGTATTGTTCGTGTTTTTTCGTCGTCATTAAACATGTATCAAAAACACCATTTTGGTCCGCTTCTCCTTCACCAGACGAGAACTGTTACATCCACAAAGAATTAGAAAACAATCCCAAATGTGATAAACTCCCATATCTACTGGGTGAAATACCACAGTGTGCCATCACTGCAGCACGATTTGTGACCTGTTGCCACAAGAAAAGGGCAACCAGTGAAGAACAAACACCATTGTAAATACAACCCATATTTATGTTTATTGATCAATACAACACGGTATAAAGACATATGACATTTGAAATGTCTCTATTCTTTTGGAACTTTTGTGAGTGTAATGTTTACTGTTAATTTTTTACTGTTTATTTCACTTCTGTTTATCTATTTCACTTGCCTTGACAATTTAAACGTATGTTTCCCATGTCAATAAAGCCCCTTAAATTGAAATGGAATTGAATTGACAGAACAGACTACAAACTTGGCCTAAGGAGCTATAACAGTTCTTAGATGCAGCCATTGGTTTCATTCCGGGTCGTTTAAGGGACTTAATAGGCTACAGAGAAAGTTTACAGACACAGGAAGTTCTGTGCAATCCAAGGAGTAATGTCCATGAAATTACCTCTCGTTCTTTAACACAATTAACATGGTGAAATAGATCAGTATAATTATATTTATCTTAATCCAATCATAAGAATCGTTACTAAATCATTATATAAGTGTGCAGTATATCATTTCCGTAACAAACATATTGTTCATAGGCATTGATATTAGAAGCCGTATAAACCATTTTCTATTTGTAATGCTTAGGCTGAACTTGTGAACCCACATTATCCCATTCTCCAGAATCACATTTTATCCAAATGTCATTTTTCTTGTTTATCATTTACTGTACATATGCATTCAAACAATTTTTGTTTCTATTACTATTATTATTATTATTATTATTGTGAGACCCTGACCTCACCTCATTCTCTATGGCAGTTAAGTCTAATTGGAGGTGAAGGTCTGCAGAAAACTCCATATATAGGGGGATATATATTTGATTTCTCACTCTTGCAATTGGTGGATGTGTCTGTCTGTCTGTCTGTCTGTCTGTCTCTCTCGCTCTCTCTGTCTCTGTCGCTTTCTCTCTTTCTCTCTCTCTTTTTCTCAGAGAGAGACAGAGTTTGTGAGTGAGAGAGAGACACAGAGACAGAGAGAGCGAGACAGAGAGAGACAGAGTGTGTGAGTGAGAGAGAGACACAGAGACAGAGAGAGCGAGACAGAGAGAGACAGAGTGTGTGAGTGAGAGAGAGACACAGAGACAGAGACACAGAGACAGAGAGACACAGAGAGAGAGAAAGAGAGAGAGACAGAGAGAGACAGACTGTGTGAGTGAGAGACAGACACAGAGACAGAGAGAGAGAGACAGAGAGAGAGAGAGAGAGACAGAGAGACAGAGAGAGAGAGAGAGAGAGAGACAGAGAGAGACAGAGTGTGTGAGTGAGAGAGAGAGAGACAGAGAGAGAGAGAGACAGAGAGAGAGAGAGAGACAGAGAGAGACAGTGTGTGAGTGAGAGAGAGACAGAGAGAGAGAGAGAGACAGAGAGAGACAGAGAGAGACAGAGTGTGTGAGTGAGAGAGAGACACAGAGACAGAGAGAGAGAGACAGAGAGAGACAGAGTGTGTGAGTGAGAGAGAGACACAGAGAGAGAGAGAGACAGAGAGAGACAGAGAGAGACAGAGTGTGTGAGTGAGAGAGAGACAGAGAGAGAGAGAGACAGAGACACAGAGACAGAGAGAGAGAGACAGAGAGAGACAGAGTGTGTGAGTGAGAGAGAGAGAGACAGAGAGAGAGAGAGAGAGACAGAGAGAGAGAGACAGAGAGAGAGAGAGACAGAGAGAGACAGAGTGTGTGAGTGAGAGAGAGACACAGAGACAGAGAGAGAGACAGAGTGAGTAAGTGAGTGAGTGAGTGAGTGAGTGAGTGAGTGAGTGAGTGAGTGAGTAGGAGAAGGAGGAACAGTTAAAGACTTTCATACAGTATTTCTTCATAAGGCTCATCTTAGAAGACAGCTAATCAGGCAGTATGTGTAGTTGGCCAGAAGACAGAAGGACCTTAGTCATGTCCCAAATGACACCCCATTCCCTGTATAGTGCACTAATTTTTGGCCCTGGTTACAATTAGTGCACTTAATAGGCTATAAGGGTGCCATTTGGCAGTCCTCATCATTGTCAAATCCCACTGCTCCAACCCACACAATGTGACATTTAAAACGTCTCTACGACACAACACAAACAAGCAATCCATGACAACAGAAAACGAACATGCACGGCTACAAATGTAGGCCAGCACAAATGTATTTGCATATCCAATAACATAACACCAGGAACATATAAGCTGACATTGACTGAGGAAGACCGGTTACAGTAATACTTTACATTGGAAACATGGTGTTTTATTTAGCCAGATAAAAACAAGTTCAGAAGGTCTTTGTGCAAGTCTCAACCTATCTTTGCTGTCACTACAAAGTCGAGCTCCATCAGAAAAGGAAGAGACGGAGGAGGACGATGAGAGGAGGAGAGAGACGGAGTGGCACTGTCTCTAATTAGCTATGCAAATCCCTCTGCTGGTGGATTGAGTTTTAGAAACGAAATTGGTGCTTTGGGTCTTCTGTGCCTTTTTTAATCTCCCCGCAAATGTGGCTGGTTATAAATGGGGGTTTGACATTTTTTAACAGTGGGTTGGAGAGGTTTCCTATTACAGCCTTATCCTTCCAACTGACTGACTGAGCCCCTAGTGAACATTTATCCCCATGCCAACCCCCCTCTACCCCTCCCCCACATCCACTACCCCAACACTGGGGCTGGCTGGCTGTCTGTCAGGGAGGGGAGAGTTCATCACTTCTCTGCCCATTACAGCTCAATGTACCCCTGGGTGTCCTAGTACCATAGCAGCCTAGCTGTCAGGGTGGAAACTTAGCCACTCCTCGGGAAGAGGCGCAAGACAAAGCCAAATCATAGTGCAGAGCAGACCACTAACAGCCATCTGTTACATAAATCTGAATTTACTCCAATCAAAAGCGCTGTTATGTACTCAAAGTACTATCCTAGGGTATCTAATTTCAGGGGCCATACGGTTGCCTATTGCCAGAAACCAAAACCACAAACATTGTATCTGAAATCTCAGTAGTGCTGGTGGTAGTATTGGTGGTGGTGATGGTGATGGTAGTGGTGATGGTGGTGGTGATGGTAGTGGTGATGGTAGTGGTGATGGTGGTGGTGATGGTAGTGATGATGGCAGTGGTGATGGTAGTGGTGATGGTAGTGGTGGTGGTAGTGGTGATGGTGGTGGTGATGGTGGTGGTGATGGTAGTGGTGATGGGAGTGGTGGTGGTGATGGTAGTGGTGGTGGTGATGGTAGCGGTGGTGGTGATGGTTGTGGTGATGGTGGTGGTGATGGTAGTGGTGATGGTGGTGATGATGGTATCGGTGGTGGTGGTGGTGATGGTAGTGGTGATGGTAGTGGTGATGGTAGTGGTGGTGGTGATGGTAGTGGTGATGGGAGTGGTGGTGGTGATGGTAGTGGTGATGGTGGTGGTGATGGTAGCGGTGGTGGTGATGGTAGTGGTGATGGTGGTGGTGATGGTAGTGGTGATGGTGGTGGTGATGGTAGCGGTGGTGGTGGTGGTGGTGATGGTAGTGGTGACGGGAGTGGTGGTGGTATGTTTTTAAGGCCCTTCAACCCTATACATGCTTTTATACATGAATTAACACCACCCCATTTGTCCTTTAACATTCTAATCCCTCAACCCCTTATGTTTCGGCTGTGCTGACAGTCTCCCGAAACAACCCTTGCATTGTAATAAATAGGCCCAAATCCCTCTGTGTCTCAATGAGCACGTTGTTGCCCTCTCATAAACCCAGGGGTGTAATTGGGCCGGTGCGTGTCCTAACGCCGCAGATCAAAGGTTAACAAAGCAGGTACTCATTTAGGATGTCAGGGATTAGCTGGCTCTGAACCCACAAAGCTGGCATGTAATATGCTGCGTATTGATCAAAGATTTTGTTTGCGTCCCAAATGGCACCTTATCCCCTTAATGGTGCACTACTACTGACCAGGGTGTTGGTCAAAAGTAGTGCAATATATAGGGAACAGGAGGCCATTTGTGATGTTCCCTTGACTAATATTGGAGTCCTTACTTTTAACAGATGGGAGGAGTGGACCAGCTTACCTTGGTTCCAGTATGGCAGAGAAAGGAGAGGAGAAGAGGAGAGGAGAAGGAGAGGGGAGGAGAAGAGGAGAGGAGAAGGAGAGGAGAAGAGGAGAAGGCGAGAGGAGGAGAAGAGGAGAGGAGAGGAGAAGGAGAGGGGGGAGAAGAGGAGAGGAGAAGGAGAGGAGAGGAGAAGAGGAGAGTAGAGAACCCAACAGAAGACCGTAGGCCGATAGGCAGTGATGAGTGGGAGCTGTACGTGACACGAAGCAGCAGTCTTCATGGAAAGCTTTCACGTTTGTTTAGGGAGAGCTGACATGTGTAGAGGGCAGCCATATCACTACACTTTGAGCTGGACCGGCTGTGTGCTGTTGTACTATATCCCTGTTTTCAATAGGGCTCGATAAGTGTTGAAAGTGGTTCAGAAAAGCAATAAAAGATTTGGACAGAGATCACAATGGAAACTTCTCCTAAATCACTGTGGTGCCCTTACAGCACACACGTAAATACAGTGTATACATTGTCATTAGCTCACATACACATGCATTTACGGAACACAGCCACACTTAAAAACCTTTTAATGGACATTGAGGGCTTCAGAATGACAGAGTTTACTCCACAATGCACTGGGGTCATTCAGGGTTGCACATCTGACACCACACCCTCCTCCATTAGTCCCTGTTATCCCAGTCCCCTATAATGAGCTGGGTTTTGTTTGCGTATAGCAGCAGTCGGGCAGTCACGTGCGTTTAATGTGAAGCTGCCTGGGTCATGTAGCCTGGTTGAACCACACTGAATGTTGTGTTCACCACAGAGGAGAGCATTCAGTCTGGTTTAACCAGGTTATGGGTCACAACCAACCAGCAACAGTGATGGAGCAGCGTGTATCCGTGCAACCGTTGCTGTCTACCAATATTGTTGGTAAAATTACCTCTCATGAAACATTTCATATCATGTCTCGTCTTCTGCGGAAATTTCGTCACAGATTTGTTTTGATTTACCTTATATTGGAATACTTTTTAAAGACTTACATGTTGAGATTATGTGTACGATATGTTGCCAAGTATGACAGGAAGTGTGTTTTGTTTTCCTTTTTGGTCTAATGCTACTACTGTTATAGGCCGGTAGTCACAGCTATTCACATGAGCACACAACATCCCTGTAAAAAGATGGTGCTAATTGTCTAAACTGAATCTCCTAAAGATAGGATTGTACTCTCTTCGTGGATCAAAGGCCTCTATGCCATGAGAGTCACCTCCTGAATGTGTTATATTATAGCTGCTGACACACCCAGAGACAGAACAGTACATTCATTACAGGAAAGGTGACAGCTGTGTATGGGGATGTGTGGACTGGGTGCCTGGCTTGGGTGTGGTGTCTGTCTGAAGCGTTCGGCAGGGATTCATCCTGTCTAGTCAAGGCTTATCAGGGGACTGACTGTCACCTACCAATGAGATGTGGCAACTACACGTTTACAAATCAGGACGACTTTCTGTTACTGTTACAGACACGAAGGAGGAGCAGCATCATGGGCCATTTCAAGTATACGTCTAACCAATGATTTTCTATTTTTGTATAGGTGAGCTTACAGTACTTTAGTTATGACACTACAGCTGTGTAATGTTTGTATTAGCCAAAGCTGTCTGACACCATGGCGCTGTGAAATGCCATGCTGAAGAACTTTGTTTCAAAAACAATGGCTCACATAACATCTCTCCAGTCGACATTCAGTCAAGTCTGAGTCCAAGCTTATCTCTGTCACTATGAAGTCAGGACATAATACTATACAGCCAATTGAACATGTCTGTGACCCAAATGGCACCCATATTCCCCATACAGTGCACTCCTTTTGACCAGAGACCTATGGGGAATAGGGTGCCATTTGAGACACTACCCATGACATCAACAGGCCAATGGGCTAATCTCTCTAATGTAGAGAATGCAGCAGAGCAGAGAGACAGTAGAGAGACAGTGAGCCACAGGTTCAAGGTAGGGGGATCTTTACTCCTCTTTATTTCTGAATACGCCAGGCTCATGAGCTGCTTGTGCTAAGGCTGTCCAAAATCTTATGTGTTGTCCCAAATGGCACCCTATTCCCTATATAGTGCACTACTAATGACCAGAGCCCAATAAGATGCCATTTGGGACTCATACCATGAGTAAAACGGAGACTAGTCTATCAGAAATGATTTCTATTTCCTCTGATGCTCAGTCTGTGACATGGGGACTACATTCTTTCCGAAGGTACAGGGGACCCAGACAAACATACTACTAATAATCATTCAAATCCTGGTTGATTCAATGGCTCTGGAGAGCTCAAACAGAGATGCTGTAACTGACTGTCAGTGTTGTTGGTGAGGTATTGCTGTTCTGTTTGGCATTGCAAGTTGAATGGTCTGGGTTGGGTTTGTGCGTGTGTGTGTGGATCTGATGTTTTTTCAGCACCACCAGAGCCATAGGGGTGTTGAACTTGTGACCGGAAGGTTGCAAGATCGAATCACCAAGCTGACAAGCTAAAGATCTATTGTTCTGCTCCTGAACAAGGAGTTCCTAGGCTGTCATTGAAAATAAGAATTTGTTCTTAACTAGCTTGCCTAGTTAAATAAAAAAAACAAGACTTAATCCTTGTCTGGCTGCCTCCAACCCAGTGACAGTAGCCATTACATTTGATTGACATCATGGAATGGAAACACAGACATGGGTGGATGATTTATAGGGGTCCAGAGTGGATTCTAATGATCACTTGAATTGTATTGTAGAGTCATAATAACTGGTGTGTTACTGATTGAGTTAACCAACACGGAATACAGATGATGAACATCTACAACACCACAAAGTGGCAGCTACTGTAGTGACATAGGGCTCCATTAACTCAACCATTGGGTGGATAACAACTTCAGTACTTTCAAACATTGCTGGCTCTGGCTCTCTAACCTAAGACTGCATCCCAAATGGCACCCTATGTAGCCCTATGAGCTTTGGTCAAAAGTAGTGCACTATGTAGGGAATAGGGTGACATTTGGGACATAATCTAACACTAGTACCCATACAGTAGGCTATGCCCAGCTGGTGCCACCATTAATCACAGCTAACAAACAGGTCCTCTACCAGTCTGTCTGACGCAGGCTCCCCGCCAAGCAGCCAGGTGTGTCCCAAATGGCACTCTATTCCCTGTATAGTACATATGGTCCATTGGGCTCTGGTCAAAAATAGTGCAGTATATAGGGAATAGGCCTCTGGTTAAAAGTAGTGCAGTATATAGGGAATGGAGTGCCATTTGGGAGACAGTCTATGAAAAGCCTTGTCCAAACAGACTCTGACATCATAAGCTCAAGGATTTCCCAGGTGTTCCGGAGCCAATGACATCACCCTGCCATTCAAGAGCACAATGAGGACTTTGAGAGGTGGCTGGTGGCTGGTGAGAACAGTCAGCAGAACAAGAAAAGAAACATGCAACAAGAAGGCCTCTCTCTAAATAATATGGAAAGTGGAGATGAGAGCCAGAACAGCTTCGCAGCTGAACCCAGTTAACGCCTGTTTGGAAAATATTTAGAAGGGGGTAGGGGGGGGTGAGGGGTAAACAGTCTATGGCTGACAGTTTGGAGGGTATGTGTATGTTTGAGTGTGTGAACACTGGAGGGGGCATAGATATTCAAAGAGAAACAATATCATTGTTCTTAAATCCACCATTCTACACACATGTATTATTCCTAGCCTATTTTTCGAAGCCAAGGTCTTTATGAAACCTGGGTGTTTGTGAGAGCCCTAGTCTGAGCTAGCTGTCAGCTTTACCTTATTAAAATGTCATTGACTCTTAAACAGCATATTTATACACTGCTAACTGGAGCTGCAATGGCAGCACACAGAGCCACTGTCCCAAATGGCACCCTACTCTCTATTTAGTGCACTACTTTTGACCAGGACCCATAGGGCTCCTAGGGCTCTGGTCAAAAGTAGTACACTACATAGGGAATAGGGTGTCCTTTGGAATTCAGCCGAACTCCCTTTCCATGGCAGGCTGAGGCAGTCACAGACTGCCTGTGTCAGGCAGAGATAAGGTTTATTACACAATGTATGCACAGGCCCTTTTTGATTGATGCTTCTCCATTATTATTATGTCCTGGCTGGGTAATATATTCCTGGGTGTCATTAAAGACCTGGTCTACATTAGTTGTGTCATATTGCGGCGGCCGTGGTGCAAGGACCTATCTGAACATCAAAACGAGGTGGCATTGACAGGATGCTGGGTTGATGGTGGGGGGGGGGGGGAGAATGTTCAACTAACACAGTCACAGACAGAACCAATAGGGTTCAGCTCAGGGAAAGTGAAAAAAAAATTCTCATTAAATGATAGCTTTTCGGTCTCTATGTAAAATAGAGATGTGCATCCCAAATGGCGCCCTATTCCCTTTATAGTGCACTACTTTTGACCAGAGCCCTATGGGGTCTTGGTCAAAGGTAGTGCACTATATATGTGATACGGTGCCATTTGGGATGCAATCTCTCTTCCTCCTGGGTTCCTGGGTAGCAATTAACAACTGCAGAAAAAAATATTTGTGGGCCACATCTGTAGACTGTAAGGAGTATGGTTACTCCTGCACAAGAACTGATGTAGCAAGGTGGTTATCTCCAAAGAGAGAAGCCAATTAAGAGAAGGAACTGTCTTGGTACAAAATTAGTGCACTACAGTATATATGGAATAGGGTGCCATATGGGACTCAAACTAAATAATTCCAGTAATTAGCACTTTCTAAGAGAGAGAAACCCTGTATCACGTCAGAAGACATCTGCATTCCTCATTCTCATTACATGTAGAAGGGAGTTAGAGTTATACCACCTTGGCCAGACTCACATTGTATCACCCTCTTGTCTCGTGGGAGGTAGCACTGATTTGAGGTGGTGGGTTATGATTCCATGTTGTATTCCCATTTGCCTCTACTCCTGGCAGCTCATCCGAGAGAGAAGGGATATCTGTTTCAGTGAGGAGCTTTATGGTGAGGTGTGTGTGTGGAATGTATAACGTTTGCCCCATCGGGCAGAGAATGGAAAAAGCAGGGCAGGAACACATGAGTGTGGTGTTGTGTGTATGTGCTTGTGTATGTGCATGCATGGGGGTATGTGTGTGTGTGTGTGTGTGTGTGTGTGTGTGTGTGTGTGTGTGTGTGTGTGTGTGTGTGTGTGTGTGTGTGTGTGTGTGTGTGTGTGTGCGTGCGGAGGTGGAAGGGACTATAGGGTTGGGGCATAGAGGGGTCCTGGGAAACCTCTACACACCTAACTGCTCGTCCAGATGTGGAGGCTGTTTCTACAGTCAGGGGAGGCACATCTGTCTAGTGGACTAGGGCCTGAGTAATGCAGTGCGTGTGTCTGTGTGTGTGTACAGTGTGTGTGTGTGTGTGTGTGTGTGTGTGTGTGTGTGTGTGTGTGTGTGTGTGTGTGTGTGTGTGTGTGTGTGTGTGTGTTTCCATGTCCTGGTGTCCTCACTTCCTGCTCTGCAGGCACAGGGAATAACATCCGTTAATAGGTTTAGCAGTCACACCCCGACCCTCTACGAGGTCCACCTGACTCTCTGCAAGGTCTCCTGAACAGAAGGAAGGTGGGCAGAATTCCATGGAGTTTAGGTGGGCAGAATTCTAAGGTTTAGAAGGTGTTGAGAATTCCATGGAGTTTAGAAGGTGTTCAGAATTCCATGGAGTTTAGAAGGTGGGCAGAATTCCATGGAGTTTAGAAGGTGGGCAGAATTCCATGGAGTTTAGAAGGTGGTTAGAATTCCAAGGTTTAGAAGGTGTTCAGAATTCCATGGAGTTTAGAAGGTGGGCAGAATTCCAAGGTTTAGAAGGTGGTGAGAATTTCACGGAGTTTAGAAGGTGGTCAGAATTCCATGGAGTTTAGAAGGTGTTCAGAATTCCATGGAGTTTAGAAGGTGGTCAGAATTCCATGGAGTTTAGAAGGTGGGCAGAATTCCATGGAGTTTAGAAGGTGGGCAGAATTCCATGGAGTTTAGAAGGTGGACAGAATTCCATGGAGTTTAGAAGGTGGGCAGAATTCCATGGAGTTTAGAAGGTGTTCAGAATTCCATGGAGTTTAGAAGATGGTTAGAATTCCAAGGTTTAGAAGGTGTTCAGAATTCCATGGAGTTTAGAAGGTGGGCAGAATTCCAAGGTTTAGAAGGTGGTGAGAATTTCACGGAGTTTAGAAGGTGGTCAGAATTCCATGGAGTTTAGAAGGTGTTCAGAATTCCATGGAGTTTAGAAGGTGGTCAGAATTCCATGGAGTTTAGAAGGTGGGCAGAATTCCATGGAGTTTAGAAGGTGGGCAGAATTCCATGGAGTTTAGAAGGTGTTCAGAATTCCATGGAGTTTAGAAGGTGGTTAGAATTCCATGGAGTTTAGAAGGTGGGCAGAATGCCATGGAGTTTAGAAGGTGGACAGAATTCCATGGAGTTTAGAAGGTGTTCAGAATTCCATGGAGTTTAGAAGGTGTTCAGAATTCCATGGAGTTTAGAAGGTGGGCAGAATTCCATGGAGTTTAGAAGGTGTTCAGAATTCCAGGGAGTTTAGAAGGTGGGCAGAATTCCATGGAGTTTAGAAGGTGTTCAGAATTCCATGGAGTTTAGAAGGTGGGCAGAATTCCATGGAGTTTAGAAGGTGGGCAGAATTCCATGGAGTTTAGAAGGTGGGCAGAATTACAATGTTGAGTTTTTAAGTGTCAAGTAAGACTGTCCTTATTTACTTTGTATTGTGATTACTTCTCTACTGAAAAAAATGATTACAGACACAAAGAGAAGCAGTAGTCTTACCACTCAAATGAAACCATTCAAATGGCCTCACTGTTGGATTGAAAGCTTGGTTTTTATGGATTCATTTATTAGTGGTTTGGATGCCGGCCATCAATACTTTTTTTGGCTTTCTTGAATTTCAAGAAACTGTTTCTTTATGATCAATTCAAAGCAAATAAGGGATTAACATTCAATTAAAACAATCAAATACACATCCACAGCATTTATCCTACATTCAGCAAACAAACATAAAGTACCAAAACTAATGCTGTATGATCAGAATGTGAAATTACATTAAAAACAATAAGAATACATTATTAGAAATCAATCTGCCAAGCACCACATTTCAATGGAGACAGCCCTGTCTAAATGTTTATGCATTTACCAAACAGTTTCCCCTTGTGGCCTATGAGTCACTAGGAGACCCATCAGCACTGTACTGGGGAATGTACTGTAAATGACAATGCAGTGTCAAGTGGCTTTCATCTCCTGTAATGACACGCAAGTTGAGGCTGGCAGGGTAAATTATGCCTCTTTCTTATCCCAGCCTACTGGAGGTACAGTATCTAGTCTACAGTATAACTCAAACCACTTGTTACATAGTCAGGATTACTGCTTGAGACAGTTGCACTTGTCGAAATTACCCCTATTGGTGTCTGAGCAGCAATTACAGAGGAGATTTATATACCTGTAAGATGTACACGTACAGTAGAGTGGATGCTATAAAAATGAATTGGCACACTTCCTTCTAACATACAATGTAAGTATTTGCTTAGGGATTTGTCTTTGACGAGTGATAATGTGTTCATTGTTCAAAGCCTGGTTGGAGTGGGACATCTTGGACAGTATCTTGGACAGTATCTTGGCCACAGAGACAATCAACAAGACTACAGATATTCTACCCTTTGCAGCCCCATTCAGCCTCACAGACATATAGCTGGAATAATCTGTCACTGCCCTTTGATTATGCACTGTAGCTAACAAGGTATCTTTCACGCTCCGTATGATATTAACAAGTCATTCATTGAAGGCAGAGATTTAATTAGACTTCTGGTGTCTCTAGCAGTACGTAAATAAATGAAGGCTAAACTTATGTCCAGACCACAGATGATGACGTTAACAAATAGTCTTCATTACATAGTTTCCGAATGACCAGGCCGGATCCTCCAGGGTGTAAATATTGTGAGTGGGATTCAAGAGGCAACGGGTTTGCGGGCTTCACACTTAAACATGAAAGATGGGGTGAGGGGACGCTTATCAGCCAGTAAGAGATAGTGAGTTTATTGCCCAATTGACGATGATGAAAAATGACCTCCGGGAACATAATTTCTTTCACATCAGCTTCTAACATATCAACGGCCACATCATTCACTAATGTAATTAAGTAATGGAGTTATAGGTTTTTTCAGATATACAACCATGCTGTTTGAAAATATTTAGAAACACCACACGTTATTTCATTAGATATGTGTCTATCCGTTTAAGGTCCTTTAAACCAAAACAATTTTACAAATTTGAATTAGACAGGAATTGGAGGCAAATTCCCATGTAGAATGGATGCAACAAGGGAACTCTACAGCAGTCAGCAGTTGACTTATGCCTGACGACACCAGTTGTAACGCTATCCAACCAGACGTCACCCCAGACACACTCAGACACACACACTGCCAATCAACCCTGTTCTCATGACCTCAGTGTGTCCACAGAGACAGAGAGAGCTCAGGTGTTTTCGCAGAGTGGGGTTTCTGTTCCAGCGTTCCAGGTTCTCCCTCAAACTGGAGACCTGCCCTCCTTGAATGAATGACTGACCGAGGAGCTACTACATTTCACAGCCGACTCCAGAGTGTGAGACAGAGGGATAGGAAAAGGAAAAAGGTCTGGTAGAAAAAATAAGTGAGTATAATGTATTTTCATAGACTTTCTACACAGTTCTGACTAACAGAAGTTGGGGAGACATACAAGAAAGCAACAGTATAGGGAAGTAAACTCTTCCCATACACCTCTGACTGACTTCTGATCCTATACTCTCACTTATAGAGCAATAACTGGTTCTTTCCTTTTTCTTATATTGGAAATGGAGATTTTGATTGATTTGATTCAGAATGGACCACTCACCAGAGGTAAGGCAATATCCTCCATGTCCAGCAACAGATCTCTATCACAGGCAACATGCTGCTCACATAGTTCATTAAGGAGGAGAGAGGGGGAGGATGGGGATGGTGGGTGAGCCTGCAAAAAAAAGCAGCACCAGACCCCGGTCTCTCCTCTACCCATATATCATATCTGACACGTTCAAGTCCTTCAGCTTGACAGCAGCCGGCCCTTCTCCCTCAGTCTCCTGTCTTTGCTTTCACAGGGAATTATTCTTACTGTGGCCCAATAATCACACAGACTGAGAAGTGTGTTTGTCTTGGCGCCTGTCTGGACTCTCAGGTGTCCGTCATCAACAGAGAGGTTGGGATTGACTGGTCTATCACCTCGGTTTAGGCCTACCAGTGAAAGCTACACTTCACCTGAACACCTCAGGCCACTGCTGAAGGTCATAGGAAAACAGTTAAGAGAGAAAAGACAATGTCCAACTAAGGAAAGATCATGTATGTAATGTTATTGTAATGGGGCTTAATCACAAGATGTCGTCCATGTTGGGTTAGACTTTTGTTCTGGTTGGGAAAGACAGCTGTCTTAACACTAATGCAATGTCCATACATATTGTATGATATTTCATAAATGACCTTACATACATCACGATCTTCACCCAGCATGAATAGTGTAGCTGTATGTTACACACCGGACCAGCGATATTCAACACTACTCTTGAGCCACAGTGACGCTATGCAGTCATTTCATTTAGGAAGACAAACACCTGATTCAACAAATTACTGCCTAAATTGATCCTTTTTGGGCTTCATTCATTACCTATGAGACAAAACAGCGTGAAAATATGCTAGTTTTCAGTCAGTCCCTAGCCCTTGAAATACCACAGAAATCCTGTCTCCATTAAAAACATTCTTAATTCACATTCAGTTTGGCAGCAACTAGATTATTACCCTAACATTGCAGCTGAAGAGAATGCACGGCCCAGTCTAGCCCGGCTGTCTTCTTTAAATGTATGAGGAGATACTTATCTGCAGGAAATGGCCAATCACACCTCCACATATTGCTTTTTAATGAACCACGAGCGCTGTCCAGCTTCACTATAATGAAGTACTGTAGCATGTGACGCATCATCAGAGAGCGCCATCAAATGAGCGCCATTTAGGCGTCACGATCCATCTGATATCACTCACCACCACCACACCTCATCACCTCCAGTGTCGCCATGTTCTGTTCTGGCTCTCTCTACCAGATAAAGTACTGGGGTCAAAATCAAATCAAATGTTATTTGTCATATGCTTCGTAAACAACAGGCGTGGACTAACAGTGAAAATGGTCCTTTTTCAACAATAAGAGAGCTCATGATTAAAACCATATATATATAAAGAAATAGTGACACGAGGAATAAATATGCAGTGAACGGATAACAATGACGAGTAAAGTATAACATGGCAATATAAAGGGAGTACCATTACCACGTTGTTGTGCAGGGGTACGAGGTAATTGAGGTAGCTATGTACACATACTGTAGGGTTAAAGTGCCGAGGCAACGGGATACATGAAACCCAGTAGCAGCAGGGGATAGGCATTTGATTAGCTATTTAGCAGTCTTAGAGTGGACATTTTATATCGATGTATTTGTTTAAGTAGGAGTGCAATCTATCTAATGATACAAGAGTCATCTCTGCATCTCTATCTTTAGCCCTGCTGAGTTGGGCCAAGCAAGGCAGCAACCTAATATGCATCCCAAATGGCACCCTATTCCCTATATAGTACACTACTTTTGACAAGGGGCCAAACGTAGGCGGGTCACCCTGGTTTGTGCATATACCATTTCAATCACGAATGTTTTGGGAGCAATGCTATTAGGCTAAGTAATAGGTTGTTATTCTAAGTATAGGCTAGTTGTTTAGAATATTGTAATTCAGCTTCAGTGATATTCTAGGAACTCCCATGTAGAACGTTTTAAGTTCATGTGTTTATGTTTCGCACTTTGCAGAGAGAGACAGTAAAGTCAAAGTCACAGTGACGTTTGGACGTGCATTTGGAGATTGGTTTTGACGATTGTTGTCCTGTTTTGATATATAATATACCATATGTGTTGTTAACCTGAGCTGACAAGGTACAAATCTGTCGTTCTGCCCCTGAACAGGCAGTTAACCCGCTGTTCCTAGGCCGTCATTGAAAATAAGAATTTGTTCTTAACTGACTTGCCTGGTTAAATAAAGGTAAAAAAATAAAAAATAAAAAACTTCTGCGACTCAAACCAGCCTGTCTTTCAACCGTGTCCTGCTTCCTGGAAATATGGAGGCCCTCCGTGCTGCAAAGACTACCTAAGCCGCACCCTCCTCTCTCTCTCTCTCTCTCTCTCTCTCTCTCTCTCTCTCTCTCTCTCTCTCTCTCTCTCTCTCTCTCTCTCTCTCTCTCTCTCTCTCCTCTCTCTCGCTCTCTCTCTCTCTCTCTCCCTCTGCATCCTGCTGCCTCTTAGAGGAAGGAATGTGACACACACGCACACACTCCAGACACACTGAGATTTGAATGTTAGATTTGAAAACGTGTGTTTATGTAAAAGCAAGAGTGAGTTAGATATTATCCAGATATTGTCCAATCAGAACACTGGGAATAATTAATTAACCTTATTCATCTGACAAAGTTTGCTGGGTACTTTGCTTCATAAAATATTTATTTTCATTCCTCATGGCATTCGTGACACTGTGATACAGGTCATGCAAACACATGTAAATGACACATTCTAGATCTTTATCAATGTCTCCTTAATATTGATGAACTATGGACCTTTAGTATCCATGGGAAGTAGGCTGTGTTTACACAGACAGCCCAATTCTGATGTGTTTTACCACTATTGGTCTTTTTATCAATCACATCAGATCTTACCACATCAGATCTTTCTACATCAGATCTTTCTTAAAGCTAAATTGATTGGTCAAAAGACCAATTAGTGAAATATCAGAAATGGGCTGCTTGTTTAAAACCTCTTAAGGCTCTCTACAGATCGGTGTCCCACCCGCGGGACGGTTAAACTAACGTAGGCTAATGCGATTAGCATGAGGTTGTAAGTAACAAGAAAATTTCTCAGGACATAGACATACCAGATCTAATGTGTTATATTCTCATACATTCCTTTCACATTTCCACAAACTTCAAAGTGTCTCCTTTCAAATGGTATCAAGAATATGCATACCCTTTCTTTGGGGCCTGAGCTACAGGCAGTTAGATTTGGGTATGTCATTTTAGGTGATTTAAAAAAAAGGGGGTGGATCCCATTATATAAACACAGCCGTAGTGACACGGAACTCCATCATATCCTTCCAATCTAAAGTTGAATGTTCCTGATCAAGTAGCCTCTCTATACTCCCTTGCCTAGTGCTGACCGCCCACACACACACACAGCAAACATTAACAAACGTTCAAGATAACTCACTTACAGATGAATAATATTGTTTTTGATGTATTGTTCAAATGTTCACGGATACAAATGTTTGTTTAGACATTAGAGAAATCCACGGCAGAACAACAAACTTCACTTGAGCATTAATCTGATTAAGAGTTGGATTTATTTGTGTTTCTGTGGTTACTTAATAGGAACCCTTCCAGGCCAGGATGATGATATTAAAAACACCACCTCAATGACTGGCCCACAGCTGTGTATATACAACCAAATACGTTTTCTCCCTGTCTCTACAGAAAAAGCATTGAATTAATCCTACAATATTCAGCTATGCAAAAGGCTGATGCAAAAGGCCTGCCCACGAGGACACACAGGTAGTATATCACATCATAAATATGTTGTGTATCAGGAATGATGGATTTCATTTTTCCATGGAGCATATTATTTTAATCCAGACCTGGGTTCCAGTACTATTTGAAATCATTTTGAATACTTTAGCTGGGCTTGACAGTGCTTGCGACGTCCCGTGTGGCTTAGTTGGTAGAGCATGGCGCTTGCAATGCCAGAGTTGTGTATTCGATTCCCATGGGGGACCAGTACAAAACCAGCTGTATGCACTCACTACTGTAAATCGCTCTGGATTTCAACTCGTATTTTAACCCACGTCTGCTTCAACCACCATTCAGAGAATCTAAAGTAGTTCCTTACTGGGTGCTGAGGAGGGTATGACATCATTGCACACTGGGTGGCATTTAACTCTGTCTTTTATTTAGCTCTTACTTACTCTCTTAATTGAGCTCTTAAGTGGCTGATGCCACTTCAATTCACATAAAAATGTGACGTTTTTAGGGCTTGCTGTTTTTTAAAGAGTTGCTCTGTTTCAGCCAGAGAGAAGAAGAAAAATGAGCTTGTGGGGAAAGTTTTTTATGTTAATCATAACTCACCCCAGGGAACATATTATAAATCAGAATTCAACTTTGTCCATGTGTAAAAGTGTTTAAGGGTACTATTTTCATATAACAATGTGTGTACTGTGTTGGCCTCAGACTAAATGATGCTGTGTGTCAATAATATTGTATCACAAGTTCACAACATAACCTCTAATAGAAACTTCTTCTGACCACGTCCGAATCTCACCCGGGAGTCCCAACATTTTGACGAAATTAGTATTTCTGTTTTACAGCCTTGAATTTCCAAGTCCAGAAAACTGCAGCAATAACAGTTCCTAAACCTCAGAGCATAAAGCTGTCTGACAATGAAGTGCAGTACTGAGACGCCCAGTCTGCATCCGAAATGGCACCCTATTCACTATATAGTGCACTACTGTTGACCAAGGCCCATTAAGTGCACCACCTTTGACCATGAGCCCTATGGTCCCTTGTCCAAAAGTAGTGCACTATAGGGTGTCATTTTGGACACACACCTAGTCTCCTTATGTACCCAGACTACTTGACCAATTCAATCATTCGAACAAGGAAATGTTGGAGCAACCAAGGTTTCATTGTTAATACGTAGTACATTTGAGTGGAACATTGTCCAAATCTACAGCGCTAGAAAACATATTTCAATATAACTTTATAACAACAATCAAGGACAGATTATTCTATGATTTTGGTATTTGTCTTCTCTGTGGACAGTGTTAACTTTGCCTCACCGTGCCCTTAGAATTGATTCAGTATGCAAAGTAAAGTGTCATTATGTTCTGAGGGTAATAAACAGCTTTGTGTTTTGCATTACCTTTAAACTCTGCATCCAAGATTCCAACAAGGCTGCGTCGATGTAACCATAGTACAGTCATTTGGATAAATGGCGAAGATGAAAGTGGGATTTCGTTTTTACATGCCTTCTAGACTGTTTGCACATTTTTGCTAAAGCACCAAAGTCTGGGTGTATAATTAAACTCTAAATGCTGTTTTTTTGTGTTTGAAGAAAATGTGTATCCCTGCACTCCTTGCACAAACATTTAACATTCTCCAAATGGTTGTTACACAGACACACCCCGGATCACACAGACTAAGTCGCTAATACTTCAGAAAAGCTACTTGATTGCTTGTTCTGATGAAATATGTGTGTCTAACTCTTGACTCAACTCCTGACGAAGGAAGGAACAACTGTATAGGGTAAGACAGCTTAGAGACCCATATCTTTCTACTCTCGTTCTCGTTGCATTCCTCCATCGATGTGAAATATTTGACCCTTGGGGGTCTGCTGGGCAGCACAGAGGGCTGGAGAGAACTCTCCTATCGCCTCTAGTCCTTTAGGGAGGTAGAAAGGCATTGGGTGTGATTTGGTAAATGTGGGGTGCCCCCTGTATTGTGTCCTGAACATGGGGACATCTGGCAGTAGCAATACGGCCATGTGATAAAAGCCTCTGTGGTCTCTGTCCTCTTTCTCAACCAGTGAGCTGTGCAGCATTGAAGCACTGCCCTGACATTCTCATGCTAATACACAGAAAGGATGACAGCAGATGTGAAACATTTGGTTCTGTTCTTGTTCACTTGTAAAGAAATAATGTGCCCGTTATCATTATTTTACTTTCTGCTGTTCCGCTCTGTGTTATAAAACAGAGAGAAAGAATGTTTACAATGGAGGCCATCTTCTTAGGTGGCCTGAGGCAGAGAGAGGGTTGACTTTACGTGTGTGACTGTTGGGAAACGGAATATCTAAGGAGAGTGATGGCTCTGAGGTTGACTCAGTGAAAAAGCACTTTAGCTTCAGAATAAGGGTAAACTACACTAATATAATCCTACTAAGAAACATTTGAACAAAGAGTTAATCAAACAGGTGCGCGCGCGCGTGTGTGCGTGTGTGTGTGTGTGTGTGTGTGTGTGTGTGTGTGTGTGTGTGTGTGTGTGTGTGTGTGTGTGTGTGTGTGTGTGTGTGTGTGTGTGTGTGTGTGTGTGTGTGTGTGTGTGTGTGTGTGTGTGTGTGTGTGACAGCCATCGACAGGCAAGGCAGGTTTGGGGCAAAGCTCCCTCCCTACTGCCATTTCATTGGATCCTGACATGCCTCTCACATACCTTTGCAAAACGTTTACACACTCTAATTTGATGAAGACATGTCCATCTTCCTCTCTGAAGTCATACAGAAGTTTGATACAACTGCCACGTGTTTAAAATGAAATAAAGGTGCTGAATTTATGCAACGTCATTTTAAACAACAAACAGTCTACATGTATACTCATCGTGGTTAGAGTACTGACAATGCTGTTTTGGCAATACATTATTGGTTTAATGCAGGAGAGCCATCCATTGACATTTAGAATTGCACTGCGTATTCAACTGTTTTCTGACGTTGAAGTAGACTTACAATATTATTTATTATAAGGACTTTAACAGCTCGAGCGCTGGGACACATGTGTGTTATTTTTGAGTGAGCCGCGTGCAAGGTCTAATCCACTGGTGGATGCGGAGCAAGCTCCGGTAGCCTAGGAGCTGTCCCCTCTATTTCTTAATGGCAAGACCCGACAATGTCTGCCTAGCATGGCTGTGGCTTCTGAACCGGAGACCCAAGGACCGTTATGGCTTTTAGCCGAGTCTATTCGGACCCCCTGTCCCGAGGCATTTTCAAGAAATTCGTGGTCATGCTGTGTTCTCTCCTCACCTCCCTGTACCTCCTCCACTGCCTCACGGACCGCTGCAGCAGCATGCCCACGCCGGTGAAAGCATCCAGCCAAGTCGTGGGCTTCTTCGCCTCGGAACTACACGACTTGAGGTCGCTGAGGAGGAAAAGACTGTTACAGAAATGGACCACAGGATCCAAGCCGGGCTTGAGCTACGAGAGCGCCGATGATGCTAAACGCGCCTCCGAGTACTCCCGGTTCAACGATGCTGATACCGGACAGGTTTTGTACGAACCGGGACATCAGGTGGACAGTGATAACGAAAAGAACCGAGAACTGTCGCATTATACGCAGCCTTCTTTGGGTGATATAGTTTATTCGAAGAGATTAGCACCTCGGTTTATGGTGAAGACGGGGAGTACTGGTAAACTCAGTCCGCTTGGAGACGGGACCAAGAAGCTTCCCCAGGCGATGATCATCGGTGTAAAGAAAGGAGGGACGCGCGCGCTGCTCGAGTTCCTCCGCGTGCATCCAGACATCCGAGCTGTGGGAGCCGAACCGCACTTCTTCGACCGCAACTACGAGAATGGACTGGAGTGGTACAGGTGAATGTTTAAATAAATACATTAAATATAAGTGAAATTAGTATTATTGTTATTTTTTATTAGTAGTGGGCTTATTGTCAGTAGTATTATTCTTAGATTATGATAAGCCTATGCCTCTACTTTCCCAAATTCATCAGTGCAGAGTGAAATATTGTTTGGTAACAAGTTTTAAAAGTTGTGCTGTTGTGTTGATTTCAAAGTTGTGCACCGCCAGTGCCTCTCTCTGGCAACACTTGTTCAACGGACCAAGTTTTATAGCACACTTCTTTTCTATTACTTTGTTGCATTTTTGTCTTGGAAGGGGCTTTAATTACAGTATATGATCCTTTTTTCATTATAATATACAGGATATAAACAAAGATATTTACATGTAAATCATGGACAACTTGGTGCCCTATAGGCTACTTTATTCAACTGTTTAACCAGTGTCAAAGTTGTGGGAGAGCTCTCATAACACCTAAATATATCCTATAATTCACTATAGATTAATTGGATATTTAGAGTATTTTTGATATTAAGAAAATACTAATTTAAGATTAAACAAATGCATTTCTTTAGCCTACAATTAACACTGCGTAATTATGACATATTAATTAGACTAACGACATGTTTTTCCTACCTAATTATATAGGCTATTGTCTTTTTCTAAGACCAATGATGGGGATTAATTTGTAACGATAGTTTACATGATTAAGTAGCCAAACTTCTCAATAACCTTATCAATAAGTTCATATTTTATTTACTCATAATGTATCTTGGCAAATCGGCTTCTCTCCAGGTTTCATGGCAGACCACAATATCACCTTATAAAATGTATCTCCCCAAAATCCTAAAGAAATATATTAGTGTATTATCGTAATTTATGACACTTTACATTGCATTTAAAATAAAGTGAATACTTTTTATGTAAAAAATAAACTTAATTGCTATCTTGTAATTATTAATTATCAAATATAAACATATATAAAAAATCGAATTGTTCTTCATAGGCCTATTCAACATCACCAATAGTTGAATGGGGAGATACAAATAAGTATTATATTGAAAAGGCCCAGATTTAGATAACAAGCAAAGTACCGCCTTGCTTCCAAAGTGACAAGCACTTTAAATGCATCGGGAGTAGGGTCAATGTCTGACCTAAAATAAATATTCTCAACAAACTCTAAATACACAAAAATACAGACATACACTCTCTCCCCCTCAATCCCCTCTCTTCTTTGGGAGTTACCATATTTTATCCCACTTTTCTCTCTCTTTATGTTCAAGCATATGAATTTGTGATCAGTAGGTTCACGTTGTTGTGTGTGCATACGTTTGTGTGTGTGTGGTTGTGCACACGCCCACGTGCGTGTGTGTGGTTGTGCGTGCGTCCATGTCTGTGTGTGGTTGTATGCGTGCCTATGTGTTTGTGTGTGTGTGGTTGTGCGTACGCCATGCGTGTGTGTGTTCTCTCTTCGGGGGTTCATGTCTCTCCCTCTCAGTGGGTCTGTGTGTAATGGGGCATTGCCGACACTGCAGCTCTGTTTTTAAGAAGGATTAGGATTATAACAAAGGGTTACCTGAGTGTCTCAGGAGGTTTGATTCACCTTTTGATTGAGTTAACACTATGCAGTTCACTCTAAAAGCTTGGAGAAACTTCTCCTCTCACCCGGGCCCCCTCCTCCTAACTCCCTCAAAGCCCCCATCCAGCCTCAGCCCCCTCTCATACCCTAGCTCTCATACCCTCTCCCCACACACAGACACCTCCTTCTTTGTGCCTCTGTGAGCGTGAACACTCTCTCTTTTGGCCATCACTCTTTCACACCCTTCTGTTTACCTATTCATCCATTGTGGGAGTGTATATCCATGAGGGTTCCATCTATCCTGAGGAGTTGCCAAGATTCTTCTACATGGAATTTGGTCCATGAGCTCCAAGGACTAGCCGAACAAACTCAACCTCGGGGCCTGTTACACTTAATGCCTTCCATTAAAATGGGGAATGGGCCCTTGAATTAAAATGGCCGGAGCAGAAGAAATCAAGAAGGGTTACAACAACGTGACTGACTAGTCAGTCTGAAGGAGTGCATCTGCTGTGTAGAGGTCCACTCCTGTCAACTCTGTTCCAGGAAGTCTGAGAGAGACTCCCTTTATTAATAGTCTTTGTGTGTGGACACTTTAACGCAGTCATTTAGACTTGAACGTGATTGAAGTGTGTGAAACTTTGTTGTTTTACTCAAGAAGTGTCGAACACGCAAACGGAAGTGGAATGCTGTTGCTGAACCGTTAATAACCTCTGTGTGTATGCTTTTGATAGGAAGTAGCCCTCTCATTTAGACATAGGGCTTGATTCAATCAGCCGACATCCACCTAGCGGTTGTTTCGGAGGTGTCTTAGTTGGTTGTTTTGGCGGTGGTAGAGGTGGAACTGTGTTAGAGCTGTCAAATCCATAAGCGGCTCCTGGTATTATACCTAAAGTGGACATTACCATTGGTTGCACGGAGTTGCATTAAGAGAAATCCCATGCAGCCTTGTTTACAAGTTAAAACAGTGGAATGGGAGATGTAATCTACACCTCTATTATGATGATAGGAACCGTCATTATTTAGTTGAATGATTTTTCAATTTGAATGTCATTTCTTTATAGCCTACGCTTTCTCCTTCTGAGCTTCTAATGCGAGTAGGGTGGGTGTGGCTTCATGACAATGATCGCAAGAGCAGCTGCTCACCAATTTGACGGCTCCAACGCAGTTCAACCTCCAGAACCGCTATGCGGCTGTTTGCTGTTGCCAGTAAATGCCTGATCTGATTGAATCTAGGCCTTAGTTTGATTGAAGTATGTGAAGTTTCTTTTCCCCTCTATTCAAGAAGTGTCAAACGCTAATGGAAGCGAAATGGTGTTTCTGAACTGCAGTGCACTCGGAGTTCATTCACTTGACGTCAAAACCCTCTAAATCTGGGCTTCAGCTGTCAAGCTCTGGGCATTTTTTTTTCATTCTCTTTTTTGGTCTTTTGTACTGCTGCATGGAATGGCCCAAAAATCTGCAGATTATACAACACACATGACAATGTGATGGATTTGTGCAAATGGCTAAGCATTAAGAAAACAAACAAGAGAACGGTCCGGCGCTATTCATTCATGCTACTTGTCATTTTTGTGTATTGTTTCACAATTCTAGAAAACGGTTTTGGTTCTAGAAAGGCGGTCTCGGTGGTAGAGGGAAACAAGGCCCTGGTTTCTATAGCTAATCACTGCATCCAATTTCCTGGAATTACGTGATTCTTTTCATTAGTGTGTGTTTGTGTGTGTGTGTGTGTGTGTGTGTGTGCGTGCGTGCGTGTGTGTGTGTGTGTGTGTGTGTGTGTGTGTGTGTGTGTGTGTGTGTGTGTGTGTGTGTGTGTGTGTGTGTGTGTGTGTGTGTGTGTGTCTGTGAATAGTTAAAGGCAGAGAGAGCAGAGGCATCCGTCTCATGGGACTTAGAGTCTTTGTTTAGAGTAATGGCCGATATGTGGACTGAACATGAATCACTATGGCCTGTCTGTGTGTGTGTGTGTGTGTGTGTGTGTGTGTGTGTGTGTGTGTGTGTGTGTGTGTGTGTGTGTGTGTGTGTGTGTGTGTGTGTGTGTGTGTGTGTGTGTGTGTGTGTGTGTGTGTGTGTGTGCGAGCATACGTATGTACATACGTGTGTGTGTTTCCGGGGTGTTTCTGTGTGTCTATGGGAATGTGTGTGTGGGGGACATAGTTTAGCACTTCTAAGTCCTAATGTGACGTGGCATCAACAACATCCGTCTGTGTTTTCCTGCTTTCCCAGTGGAAACATAGACAGACATATTGTTGCCCCCAAGTCCCTACGGAAAGTTATCACTGTTTTTGTAGAAGTTACCAAGATATATTGTCATTATTTGCATTTTTCATATTATTTTCTATGTAATATATCCAACAGTCGCAGTGGCGATTTTAGTATGTAAATCTTGGTGGGGCAATCTCAAAAAGACACTGCACAACACTAAACAATATATTAATTGCAGTATAACGGCGATAAGCAGTTATTTGTTAGGGCCTACATAAAGCTGTCCCAACAGCAGAGCTTTCTTTCCATCACAATGGAGTGAATCCTTACCACCACTCCACCTGGCTATCAGCGGAGCCTTGTCTGGGAGTGAAACAATTCATTCAGCCTCATTTACTGCCTTTTTAAAAAACAAAGCTGATATGGTTAAACAAATGTGACAATTGAGATGATCAAACTATGGCATAAAGGGAACGATGAGCAGATAAGAGGTATTACGTAATTTATTATTATTATTTATTACTTTAATGAGCGAGCAACGATGGAAGTAGTCAATATATGTGTTCAGCACTTTTGAAATGTACAGCGACAGAATGCAGAACATGGGCTGCTCTTACAGTATTTTCCCCTGTACACCAAGTCAGAACCGTAGGATAAATAAAGACGTTGATAATAAAATGTTGACATGATCAGTCCAATCAAAGGTACTGTACATATAACATGATTTGACGTCATTTTATCTGTGGTCAATGACCTTGAGCCTTGTAATATAACTCTATGGCAGGACCCAAAGGGCTGAAATTTTGGATGTCTATCCTTACTAAGGATATAAACTTTGGGATGATGTAGTGTCCCGATGAGTGACAGAACATTCAGCCAATCACGACGCAATGCTCCTATGTTTGGCTGGCTCACCCCACCACCAGAAGAAAGCACTGAGCTAGGCTGAAACACCTGCATTTTGAAGCTGCCTTACTCAAGAAAACAATAAAGAGACCATGTTTGTATGCAGCTTTATTGTTTAACTCAATGATATGTAAACTACCGTTCAAAAGTTTGGGGTCACTTAAAAATGTCATCGTTTTTGAAAGAAAAGCACATTTTTTGTCCATTAAAATACATCAAAATGATCAGAAATACAGTGTAGACATTGTTAATGTTGTAAATGACTATTGTAGCTGGAAGCGGTACATTTTTTATGGAATATCTACATATGCGTACAGAGGCCCATTATCAGCAACCATCACTCCTGTGTTTCAATGGCACGTTGTGTTAGCTAATCCAAGTTGATCATTTTAAAAGGCTAATTGATCATTAGAAAACCATTTTGCAATTATGTTAGCACAGCTGAAAACTGTTGTCTCTGCCCAACCTGCCCTGATTAACGGGTCGCCACTGGACAGTTGTAAATAACTTTCACCAAGTTTTTGGAGTGTCGAATTCAGCATAACCAGTGTATCTCCCTTCCCCTGGCAAAGTGAAATGTGATCCACACCAAAGTTGTACTAATGCAATTTGTACAACAAACCATTATCTTTTAGTCTTGTAGTACGTTGGGTAAAATGTAGGTTTTATGCATTTACATGTGTGTATATCTGCCTCTCTGTGTACAATGTAAGTAGTTGTACAGTAGGTCTACATTGTTAGCCATTAAACAGGAAGTAGTTCTAGGTCTACATTGTTAGCCATTAAACAGGAAACCAGCGGCTCAGTGTTACATTTCACTACCCATCTCTCTACCTTGTACCGAGACAATCATGCTTGACCCGACAAGCTATTGTTGTGGAAATGTGATGTACTCCAAGTGAACAAGGTCACCGACAACACTCTGATGTAATGAAAGGTCCGTGTTGATGGTAGTTTAGCGTTATGTCTGGGACCTACTAGGGTTAACCTCTAGCTCAGCCTTCTACCCTCTAACCCAGCCTTCACCTGTCAAGGCCAGGGGATTTTGAGGGGTGAGTGGGGGTTGAGCGGGGTCTGCAGGGGTCCGAGGGGGTGCGCTGTCTGACATCACCAGACTGGCTGGATTAGGCCAGACCAAACCATCTAATGAGTTAATTGCCCTTCATAAAAACACATGTGACCTGTACCAGACTAGCAGTCTGAGGTCCCTGCCTGCCAACACATCATCCATCCTATACATAGTATATTTCCAGAAACCCATGTTATTGTCTTGTTAAGCCAAGTCTTACAAGAAAAATAGATGTTATTATTTTGGATTCAGTTGTTTGCATGAAAAGTATGTTGTACCAAAAACAAGACACAAGGGAGTGAATTATGAATGAAAAAGCTCAGCTCCAAAAAATAGAATTTTGTGTAAAATTAGGGCATTTACCTGTTTATTGAACTGGCTGTATTTGACAGGAAATTAAGTAATGGTACTAAAAGTGTTCTGATAATAAAAGCATTGACCCAGTCGGGACCCATAGAGAACGGTTCTTTGTGGATTTTCTGTCGTGCTGCTCTCTGTTTCTCTGGCTAGCCCTGTCTCTGTAGTGGCCTGTGGTGAGAGGCCGTCAGATGTGGATGTAGGGAAAGACACTATCAAAGTATGTTTTTACTGTACTCCAAATGCCAGGCATACATTACAAGATCCAGATGTAAACATTTGGAATAATATTTTGGATCTTGTCCCATATATGAATACCATAAACATTAATTTTCAAACTCTTTTGTGATTATCATTATTTCCTACATGAGTCTAGTCATCCAGCCAAATAGCTTCGCTGATGCTGCTCCATGTATGAAAAGTTGCACAAAGAAAATAAATTTACTCAGTCGTCAGAACTGTTGGTGAAAAGTGGTTTAAATTCCCAGCATTTTCCATGAGCTTCACTTCCAAGTTGTTCATATTTTGGCAGGGTTAGGTGTCAATTAAGTGGGTGGCAGAGTTGAGAGTGCTGCCTTGTTTGTTGCTCTCAGACATGTTACTCGTCATTGGCCCTGTGAAGAGGTTTGGAGGACACGTGGACAGGAAAGGCTGGCAGCTTATTGGTAGGGAGAAGAAACATCCCAGCAGTTAGCTATATTACTGTGGACCCCTTGAGTAGTGTGAGGAATTTCTGTAGTTTTCCATTATAGCAAAGTCTATACAGGCACACAGAAGCAATGCCTTTACAGTAGATGACTTTGCAACTATTCATATTTCATACGTTCATTAGTTAGCCTTCATTGTGGTGTGTGCTGCTGGTTGTCATGTGAAAGCAGAACCCTACCAAACAAAGAGACGTGTGTGTGTGTGTGCGTGCATCCACGCTGTATGCATCCCCCCAGTGTACCACTGGCAGTCAACATTGCTTTGATCTGGCTTGGCCAGGAGTCCAGCTATGACATGTTCTTCCTCTCAGAGTTTTCAACGGAGCGAATGAGTTAAAATGGGCAAAAAAATCCACTGCACACACTGGTTGAATCAACGTTGTTTCCACATAATTTCAATTAAATTACATTGAACGTGGAATAGACGTTGATTGAATTGACGTCTGTGCCCAGTGGGTCTGTATCTTTATTTCTCTCTCATACGTACAGTACACCAACTCTCTGGTACCAAGGTGTTTGATGCACATTTAATACACTCACTTTGATTTATCAGATTTTACTTGAAGGTGCACTACTGAAAACACGAAGCTGCATTGAAGCACCCAGAACAGTGCTGGACAGGGTGGTAACCCGATCCCCCAGAGAGAGAGAGAGAGAGAGAGAGAGAGAGGGAGAGGGAGAGAGAGAGAGAGAGAGAGCTCCTGAGCATGAGACCCTGACTGCCTCAGGGTTGTGAAAGTGATTATCATGGAGTATAATTGTACTTGTAACACAAGGGGCCCCTCACCTTCCACTGGAGGAATGTAACCCACCATCACCACACACAAACACACACACACCAAGGTTATTATAGTTTTGTGTTTTTATTTCTATTAGACTAAGATTTTCTTTTGAAATTCTTTTTAGTTTCAGTTAGTTTTCACATCTGCTTTACTAGTTTTATTCAGTTTCAGTTTTATAAAAACATTTCTATTTCATTTTGATATTATTTAGTTTCAGTTTTAGTGTTCGGGACAGATAGTAGCGTAATGTGTGGCAGGCTAGGAGCCATTTATTAGTTGTATAGTTGTTGTGTTTTTCGATTGTCACTTCTTGTCACTGTGGGTCAGTAATGCATAAGGTGATGGGTCAGGTTATAGGTTAGGTTAGGTTTAAATACGTAGATAGTAAATAGTACATTTCTGGGTCAACCAGGAGAGCTGAAGCGCGAGGCTCAACATTTCCACTGTTTCAGTCCCGTAGTTACCACGTTGTAGCAGCGTGAAGCGCACCTGTGCAGGTAATCTGTGTGACTGTGTGAGAGCAAAGTCTTGCATCATGCTCATCTCAATGGGTGCGTTCCAGCGGATCACTTTAGTCAAGTCTGTGACCATCGTTGGTCACAGCCTTTCTAAGTGTGTTGCATTCAGGGGATAAAAATGGTCAGACTGGAACCTACAGTGCCTACAGAAAGTATTCACGCCCCTTCTTACAGCCTGCATTTAAAATGCATTCAACTGAGATATTTGGTTACTGGCCTACATACAATACCCAATAATGTCAAAGTAGAATTATGTTTCTGAGTTTTTTAATTATTCATGAAAAATTAAAAGCTGAAATGTCTTAAGTCAATAATTATTCAAACCCTTTGATATGGCAAGCCTAAATAAGTTCAGGAATATACACTTGCTTAATTAACAAGTTACATAATAAGTTACAGTGTTTTAACATGATTTTTGAATGACTACCTCATCTCTGTACCACACACATACAATTATCTGTAAGCTGAGCAGGGAATTTCAAACACGGACTCAACCACAAAGACCAGGGAGGTTTTCCAATGCATCGCAAGGAAGGTCACATATTGGTAGATACTGTAGGTAAAAAATAAAAATAAAACAGACATTGAATATCCCTTTGAGCATCGTCACGATATTTATTACATTTTGGATGGTGTATCAATGCACCTTCACTACAAAAATACAGGTGTCCTTCCTAATTCAGTTGCTGGAGAGGAAGAAAACCATTCAGGGATTTCACCATGAGGCCAATAAAAAATATTACAAAACATGCATCCTGTTTGCAAAAATGCACTAAAGTAATATTGCAAATAAATTAGGAAAAGCAATTAACTTTTTGTCTTGAATACAAAGTGTTATGTTTGGGGCAAATCAATACAACACATTACTGAGTACCACTCTCTGTATTTCAAGCGTAGTGGTGGCTGCATAGTTAGGTGTATGCTTGTAATCGGACTGCTGTTTTTAGTATAAAAAAATATAGAATTGAGCTAAGGCAAAATCCTCGAATAAAACTTGGTTCAGTCTGCTTTCCAACAGAGACTGGAAGATTAATTCCCCTTTCAGTCGGACAATAACCTAAAACACAAGGCCAAATCTACACTGGAGTTGTTTACCAAGAAGATAGTGGATGTTCCTGAGTGGCCGAGTTACAGTTTGGACTTACATCTACTTGAAAATATATGGCAAGACCTGAAAATGGTTGTCTAGCAATTGTCAAAAACCAATTTGACAAAAAAATGAAAATAATAATGGGCAAATGTTGCACATTCCAGGTGTGGAATACTCTTAGAGGCTTACCCAGAAAGACTCACAGCTGTAATCGCAGCCACAAATGATCTTACAAAGTATTGACTCATGGGTTGTGAATACTTATGTAAATTATATATTTGAGTCTCTCTCTCACTAAATGGTTGTACATTGTGTACACACATAATATTCTAATTAGGATTTCAGTTTGTGTGTGTGTGTTATGAGGTTAGGTACATGAGAGTTAGTCTGAAGTCTTTACCATTCAAATGCACCCAATATCTGCGGTGCTGCTCGGGGCAATGAAATCTCGCTGAGTCTACCTGTAGCCCTTTCCTGCAGTCAAATTACCCTGTGGCTTCATGGGTGGAATGTTATTAATATTGAGGAATGCTTTTCCAACAGTCTTGAAGGAGTTCCCACATATGCTGAGCACTGCTTTTCCTTCACTCTGTGGTCCAACTCATCCCAAACCATCTCAATTGGGTTGAGGTCGGGTGATTGTGGAGGCCAGGTCATCTGATGCAGCACTCCATCATCCTTCTTGGTCAAATAGCCCTTACACAGCCTGGAGGTGTGTTTTGGGTCCTTGTCCTGTTGAAAAACAAATTACAGTCCCACTAAGCACAAACCAGATGGGATGGTGTATTGCTGCAGAATGCTGTGGTAGCCATGCAGGTTAAATGTGCCTTGAATTCTAAATAAATCACTGACAGTGTCACCAGCAAAGCACCCCCACACCATCACACCTCCTCTTCCATACTTCACGGTGGGAACCACACATGTGATGATCATCTGTTTACCTACTCTACATCTCACAAAGAGAGACTTCAAAGTTCTTAAAATTTTCTGGATTGACTGACCTCCATGTCTTAAAATAATGATGGATTGTCATTTGTCTTTGCTTATTTGAGCTATTCTTGCCATACTATGGACTCTGTCTTTTACCAAGTAGGGATATCTTCTGTATAACACCCCTACCTTGTCACAAAACAACTGATTGGCTCAAACACATTAAGAAGGAAAGAAATTCCACAAATTAACTTTTAACAAGGCACACCTGTTAATTGAAATGCATTCCAGGTGACTACCTCATGAAGCTGGTTGAGAAAATGCCAAGAGTGTGAAAATCTGTCTTCAAGGCAAAGGGTGGCTACTTTGAAGAATCTCAAATATAAAATATATTTTGATTTGTTTAACACTTTTTTGGTGACTACATGATTCCATATGTGTTATTTCATAGTTTTGTAATTTACGTAATACATTTCCTCTATCTTCTTTTTTTGAAGTCCATAACCATGTGTGTGAGGTGTATACTTGTGTTTCAAAGTAGATTTATTTAAGAATCACTCTGTGTGACCCTGATTTAGCCCAGTGCAGTGAAAGGTTACATGTTAAAGTACATCTCAATGTGACCCGCCAGATTCAGACGCTTGAAGCTCCATCAGAAATAAAAGCTTGAAACCTCATTAGATTTCTGCCCCTCAAAAAACTAAAACTTAAACATAATTCATAATGGTTTGTATTGTATTTATTTAATTCAGTTTTGGAGTCAAAGATAGTAGTTTTAGTATAGTTGTTGTTTAAGAAAAATGTGTTTATTAATTATTATATTGCAGTTAACTAAATCGTTTTTTGATGAATAGATTTAATTTCACCCTTGACACACACACACACACACACACACACACACACACACACACACACACACACACACACACACACACACACACACACACACACACACACACACACACACACACACACACACACACACACACACTTGCACTCGATCCCCACCATCACCCTTACACACCCCAGCAGCTGACCCTAGGAGGTCCCCATACAGGGTAGCGGGGTAGGTTGGGGAGGGGGAGGTGGGGAAGGTTGGGGAGGGCAGTGTAGTTTGGGGAGGGAGGAGGTGCGGTCGGTTGGGCCACGGTACTGGCTGTCAGCAGCTGCCCCCTGGCATGCAGGGAATCTTCCCCCTGATGGGAAGATGGGGTCAGGCAGCAGGTGCAGGGTGATCCTCAGACACCTCCTGAATTCCCCAGACGTTCACACCTGATGTTTTCACCTGACTGACCGAGGCACCCAAAATAACAACCTGTTTGTTGTCTGTTGGCCTGCATCTGTCCGTCCGTCTGTCATTCATTCCTGTGGTGGTCTAGTTGGTAACTTTGGTACAAGTGGCCGAAGCCTCACCGACCAGGGACCATGGTGAGCTGCAGACCTGATATTTGATATTTTGCTTGAGCCTGCCTGAAGTGCCAGATGGGTAGTTTTGCTGTGTTGGGACTATTCAATTGGTTCATTAAGCTACGCAAGCTCAATCAAGCACAGATAAAGTATTTAAAAGTATATCAAATAGTATTTGAACCCAGGTCTGGTGAGCTGAGCTTTACTGAGAGCCTGTAGAAAGAAAGGTAATTGATCACGGTTAGGGTTAGGTCATCGAGGGCCACCTAGATGGCTTCACACAGAATGTACCACCCAAAAGAGTTCAGAGTTCACTACAGCAGACAGCAGATGGTATTGTTGGGGATGGAGTTACACTCTGCTTGTTGTTTATTTGCTCTGGAGTTTTGCGTCCACACTAGTCAGGCCGCAACCTGTTTGTCCCTTTATTATCTTAAGAACACTTCCGTTAAACAGCTGTTGTTCTTGTTTTATGGGGTATTAGTAACAGTACTAAGCAGTATCCGCTCAAGGATTCAGATTACAAAACCATTTGGTTTAGGCCTACAAATGCACAAGGCCTGCAATTCTCCCCTATGGTTTGAAATGTTATAGAGCTGAAGCAATTTACTGAAGCAATTTTGATCATGTCTTAAGGCCAAATATGCAAAATATCCCAACATTAGACCTCTCTAGCCGTTGCCTATAAGTCTGCTCCATTGTAAGGCAATAGGTGTAACTCCTAAAAAGAACAATAGTGATTTATCAGTTTTCAGCGAACGTTTGTGAATGTCAATGTCGTTTATTCTCCTTGAGCTCCCTCTGTGGAAACTTGCAATGTAAGGTTTTCTAACATTATAGAGCTTTCCTACTGCTCCTTAAGGCACTTTTCTTATAAGTTAGTGCATCCACTTTATATGAGTCTGAATGAAAAGGACCCATGTCAGTAATTTCACTGACTGCCATTTATGCCCCCCCCCACCACCACCACCACCACCACCACACCTTCTACTTGGTGTTTCAGTTTTTTCTGGCAGCCCAAGGGGGATGGGAGTAAAGTGTTATTCTTCCACAAACAACGTGAAATCTTAAACCTATCATTTGGTACTGAGAACCGTTGCGTTCAGGTTTTAGGCTACTGGCACGGTCTCTACGGTCTCTCCACTAAACAAATCACAAAAGTACTGAAAAAAATGTATGCAGATGGATCATTTCTTTAGAGCTTTAGCATGAAAGCCACAATATTGTTGCAGATTGAGGTGAGCCAAAACCGTGTTATTTGGGCAGAGAGAAGGCCGGTTAAATGATGCGTGATGCAGAGTACATGCATGTTACAGCCCTCAATGGTGCGGAATGATGGAATAAAGCCTCTGCCTTAGCATGATGGATCTCTCTCTCCCATCACACAGGCAACAGCTTTATCACAGGACAGGGAGCCGTCCGACGTGTTTTCCACAAAAGAGAAAAAAAGAGGATTGGGAGAGCGGGGGGAGAACCCAGATCTTTGGAAAGCCTGGGAACTAATAAAAAGAAGGAAGCCCTCAACTCTTGAGTGTTCTGTTTTCCGTTTTGACCGTAATACATTTCTCTGAAATGACTTTGCCACACATCCAATATGTCCAGCTTTTTGGCCCAGTTTTTGGAGTGCCTGTCAAAATTAACAGCAGTTTAGTCAGTTAAATAATGACTCCTCAAAAGGTTACAAGTCCACAGTTCCTTAACCACCTCTGCAGTGAAGTCTTGTTGCTTTCTTCCTCTCCACTTTACTTATTCATCTGTTTAAACATGAAAACAACACACTCTCTTCTTGGTGCCTCCCTGCTTTCTACCTCTCTCCCCTCAGCCTCCCTGCTCTCAACCTCTCTCCCCTCAGCCTCCCTGCTCTCTACCTCTCTGCTCTCAGCCTTCCTGCTCCACACCTCTCTCCCCTCAGCCTCCCTGCTCTCTACCTCTCTCCCCCCAGCCTCCCTGCTCTCTACCTCTCTGCTCTCAGCCTTCCTGCTCTCTACCTCTCTCCCATCAGCCTCCCTGCTCTCTATCTCTCTCCCCTCAGCCTCCCTGCTCCACACCTCTCTCCCCTCAGCCTCCCTGCTCTCTACCTCTCTCCCCTCAGCCTCCCTGCGCTCTACCTCTCTGCTCTCAGCCTTCCTGCTCTCTACCTCTCTCCCCTCAGCCTCCCTGCTCTCTACCTCTCTGCTCTCAGCCTCCCTGCTCTCTACCTCTCTCCCCTCAGCCTCCCTGCTCTCTACCTCTCTGCTCTCAGCCTTCCTGCTCTCTACCTCTCTCCCCTCAGCCTCCCTGCTCTCTACCTCTCTCCCCTCAGCCTCCCTGCTCCACACCTCTCTCCCCTCAGCCTCCCTGCTCTCTACCTCTCTCCCCTCAGCCTCCCTGCTCTCAACCTCTCTGCTCTCAGCCTCCCTGCTCTCTACCTCTCTGCTCTCAGCCTCCCTGCTCTCTACCTCTCTGCTCTCAGCCTCCCTGCTCTCTACCTCTCTGCTCTCAGCCTCCCTGCTCTCTACCTCTCTGCTCTCAGCCTCCCTGCTCTCTACCTCTCTCCCCTCAGCCTCCCTGCTCTCTACCTCTCTCCCCTCAGCCTCCCTGCTCTCTACCTCTCTGCCCTCAGCCTCCCTGCTCTCTACCTCTCTCCCCTTAGCCTCCCTGCTCGATCGGCAGCCTGAATGCTGACGTACTTGCCATGTGTGTGTTATCTGCAGCCGTCCATGTTGCGATAGAATGTTTCCAAACCAACCTTCCTTTCCCCCTCCTGCTCCAGAGGGGCACGTGAAGAGCCAAACAGGCTCTCTGGCAGAGTCTAGATCTCCCCTGCTCCTGTCTGCAGACCAGACTCTGCCAGAGCATGGAGAGAAGATGAACACACTCTATACCTCAGACAGACAGACACCGCACAACCTCTACCTAATGTGTGAGCACAATAGAGATAAACCTTAAAGGAAGACTCTTGTAGAGTAAGTCTTGTCACAGAACCTGTACTGTAGGTATATACACTGAGTGTACAAAACATTAGGAACACCTTCCAAATATTGAGTACATTGATATTCTCCCTTTTGCCCTCAGAACAGCCTCAATTTGTCGGGGCGTTCCACAGGGATGCTGGCCCATGTTGATTCCAATGCTTCCCACAGTTGTGTCAAGTTTCCTCGATGTCCTTTGGGTGGTGGACCTTTCTTGATACACACAGGAAATGGTTGAGCGTGAAAAATCAGTTCTTGACACACTCAAACCGGTTCGCCTTGCTGTACTTAGCTGTATCAGTCATCCTGGGGAGACAATAAACCTGTTTTCATTTTGACTGAAATTCAGCTCACCCTGGACTACCATCAAATCAGTTGCGAACCTTCTGATCCTGCCTGTTTTACTGATTGATGTCTCATTTAAAACCGTCTAATGTGCAGAAGCCAAGTAAAGAACGGTAGAGAGGACTTTTGTGAAAGAAACAGAACTTGCAGGAGATTAGGGTTTGGCAGTGCTGTAGTTGCTTGGCCAGAAACCCTGCAGATTGTCTAATACGGGCTGCATCCCAGGGGTGCCATTTGGGATGCAGTCATGGGCTAATAATGTAGCAAGAGAACGAGGAGAGAAAGACGAAGTGGAGTTTAATCTGTCCTGAAAGACATTTCATAGAACAGAAGCATCATAGAATCATTACATTTGTGGTTTCTAAAAGAGGTACCTGAGTTTCTCTCAAGCAGGAACCCAGCTGTTTAAACATGTGTTTTACACAATACGTATTGTATTACTGTACGGGACTGAAAGAAAATACGTCCGCTTGGTATAAGAGACAGTCAGTCATATTAAGTGCCCTATGGTAGGGCTCATCAACTAGATTCAGCCGCGGGCTGATTGGTAGGGCTCATCAACTAGATTCAGCCGCGGGCTGATTGGTAGGGCTCATCAACTAGATTCAGCCGCGGGCTGATTGGTAGGGCTCATCAACTAGATTCAGCCGCGGGCTGATTGGTAGGGCTCATCAACTAGATTCAGCCGCGGGCTGATTGGTAGGGCTCATCAACTAGATTCAGCCGCGGGCTGATTGGTAGGGCTCATCAACTAGATTCAGCCGCGGGCTGATTGGTAGGGCTCATCAACCAGATTCAGCCGCGGGCTGATTGGTAGGGCTCATCAACTAGATTCAGCCGCGGGCTGATTGGTAGGGCTCATCAACTAGATTCAGCCGCGGGCTGATTGGTAGGGCTCATCAACTAGATTCAGCCGCGGGCTGATTGGTAGGGCTCATCAACTAGATTCAGCCGCGGGCTGATTGGTAGGGCTCATCAACTAGATTCAGCCGCGGGCTGATTGGTAGGGCTCATCAACTAGATTCAGCCGCGGGCTGATTGGTAGGGCTCATCAACTAGATTCAGCCGCGGGCTGATTGGTAGGGCTCATCAACTAGATTCAGCCGCGGGCTGATTGGTAGGGCTCATCAACCAGATTCAGCCGCGGGCTGATTGGTAGGGCTCATCAACTAGATTCAGCCGCGGGCTGATTGGTAGGGCTCATCAACTAGATTCAGCCGCGGGCTGATTGGTAGGGCTCATCAACTAGATTCAGCCGCGGGCTGATTGGTAGGGCTCATCAACTAGATTCAGCCGCGGGCTGATTGGTAGGGCTCATCAACTAGATTCAGCCGCGGGCTGATTGTTACTTGAGCGGATGGTCGGGGGCTGGAACATAGTTTGCAGACTGCAAATTGACAGCAAGAAGCCCAAACAGATATAACATTTCAAACCTTGCTTACATTTGTCTACGATCACACGTCTCTCTATTATGCGTGGGAATACTTGGGAATAGATTTCCAGAATTAAAATCACTTGGAGACGATTTCCTGGTGTTTTTACTGTCTTTTGTGTCCAACAATGACATTTGCTCAGAAATAAAACCAAATGCAGCCCGCTGGCCGCCAGTTTGGGACCCTGCCCTATTGAGTGCTTTGTAATAATGCCCCTGAGAAAGGCAGTTAACTTACTGTTTCCCGGGCGCCAAAGACGTGGATGTCGATTAAGTTAACCCCCCGCACATCTCTAATACTATACTGTAGGGTCAAATGAGATACGCTGCCTTCAGAAAGTAGTCACACTCCTTGACTTTTTCCACATCTTCTTGTGTTACAGCCTGCATTTAAAATGGATTAAATTGAGATTTTTGGTCTCTGGCCTACACACAATATCCCATAATATCAAAGTGGAATTATGTTTTTCTATATTTTTACAAAATAATTTAAAAAAAAAATGAAAAGCTGAAAAGTCTTGAGTCAATAAGTATTCAGCCACCTTCTTATGGCAAGCTTAAATAAGTTCAGGAGTAAACATTTACTAAACAACATTTACTTAACAACGATGAACAACCAATTTGACAGAGCTTGAAGAATTTTGAAAAGAATAATGGGAAAATATTGTACAATCCAGGTGTGCAAAGCTCTGAGACTTAACCGGAAAGACACAGCTGTAATCACTGCCAAAGGTGATTCTATCATGTATTTATTCAGGGGTGTGTATGTAAATGAGCTATTCTGTATTTCATTTTCAATACATTTCTATCAACATGTTTTCACTGTCAATATGGGGTATTGTGTGTGGCCTCTTGTGAACCATTCTGATCTCGCGGGCAAACATTCATACATTCTGTTTTCACCACTATAATGTGTGTAGATGGGTGATAGAGAAATACCTATTTCATTCATGTTGAATTCAGGCGGTAACACAACAAAATGTGGCAAGTCAAGGGGTATCAATACTTTCTGAAGGCTCTGTATGTCAGTGAGAGGTTTGTATATAGGGCTACGTTTACTATTAATATTACTATTCATATCGCATACATTCGTTCACTCACACAACCAAGATTGCAATCACAACAGCTCTGTTTCTGCTTAAGACTTTGTATTATTTCTTTCTCTGCAGGATACAGTAAATAAATATGGCCGCTCTTTACTGACTACCACCAGTGTCATACTGCTGCTTGATGAAAGAGATGGAAAGTGTTTGACAATGAGTCTACCACCCCCGTACCAGTTTATTGATAGATGGAGTGCAGCAGCTCGGCCCAGCCATTTTGCATAAAGAAGTAGGGAGGATCGGAGGATAGAGGGTGTGGGTGTGGGTGTGTGTGTGTGTGTGTGTGTGTGTGTGTGTGTGTGTGTGTGTGTGTGTGTGTGTGTGTGTGTGTGTGTGTGTGTGTGTGTGGTGATTCAGGGTCTATCTGGCTCCGAGGAAGTGATTGATACGCCCACAGTGAAGCATGGGGGAAGCCACCCAGTAATTCAATTAATCTTAACCTGAACACTGTAATTGCTAATGTAACTAGCCCTGACTGTACATTAGGCTGAGGCATGGGGAGATTGCTGCTGTCACAAGAGCATGTAGCTGTACCTGGACGGTGATAGAGAGAAGGAACATCTTCAATGTTCCAAAGTTTCAGAACAAAAGAGGTTCTTTCTCCAGTGCAATTGGGCTATAGCTTCTCTCCATCTCTGCTTTCTCCTAAAGATGAGGATTTGCATGCTGATGAATGAAGCTCGGATCAGACCGCAAGACTTGGATTGGCTGTGATACTGCAGAGAAATGAAGAGAAAAAAACTTTCGGGAAAAAATAATGAATATGGGGAATGTTATCTCTGTACAGATTGTCGTTCTATAGTTCAAGTGAGCATGATCATTATGTGAAATTAAGTGTAGGCTAGTTGTCCCTTTGAAACTAGCTGCCAGTTAATAAAGCACTGACTAGTGCTAACATGGCTTAATGGTGTGGTCCATAATATGTTGGTTGTCATGGAGAACACATGCAAACTCATGAAATACATTTTCTTTTGTTATTCTTTTGTGTTCGATCTCCATCGTTTCCTGACCCCTTGTGTCTCGACATCAAATGCTTTAAACCACCTGAAAATCCTTTGAATATCCCTGCTGATATTGATTCTATTATTTTGATTGTAAAACAATGATTCTAAGGTGCTGACCCCTAGAGACAGGAAGAGAGGGCGTTTTTATGAGCTGGTTTTTATGCATCCTCTTGACACTGGACACCTTGAGAATGACAGATAAATCACGTTTGTAGTAAAATCTCCAAATGTGCCCTCTTGTGTCCCATTCATTCTCTCATCTCACACATTTCCGCCTATCAACTCTAATTCTGATCTGTAGTGGCTCCCTGTCATGGTCGTCGTAAGGAATGGACCAAGGTGCAGCGTGGTAGGCGTACATTTTCCTTTTAATAATATGAACACCGAACAAAACAACAAAAGCACAAACGAAACATGCCGCTATCTGGTGTGCACACAGGCAACTATCTGTAGACAAGATCCCACAAAGCACAATGGGAGAATGGCTACCTAAATATGATCCCCAATCAGAGACAACAACAAACAGCTGCCTCTGATTAGGAACCATATCAGGCCATATCAGGCCACCATAGAAATACAATTCCCCTAGATGACCCACCTTAGTCACTATCACGCCCCAACCAACAGATTTCTATGGACAGGGTGTCACACTCCCACCACAATTCCACCCACCACCACCTCCCCAAACACACAAACACACCACCATCCATTATTACTTCAGCCACTTAGGTGAGCTGCATTATTGTCCATGTTCCAGAGCTTAGACATTGCTGATGCCTGACAGATCTTACAGCGCCTGGATAGTTGTTTAATTATCAGCTAGCCACATCATATCTTATAGCAATCTGTCAATCGATGACACAGTCGATAACGTGGCAGGCAACCTTTGGTTGTTGCGTCGCCTCGCCTAAGATGTGGAACGCGACCAATTCACTACATGCTGTGATCATGTCCACCACTCCCTCCTACACATCTCAGAATTCCCCACCCAGGAAACAAATACAGTGTAGGGTGAAGTTGTCCTAGACACTGATCTTGGGTCAGTTTAAAATTGTCCCTTCTAATGGTTAAGGTTAGGATTGGGGGAGGGAAAACTGATCATTGATCTATACCTTGGGGAAACTTCACATACTACATGCCACCTTCACAAAATGGCGTCCTCTTGGTCTCTACTTGGACAAACCTTAAGAAAACAGTGGGGACAGGACATCAATCTGTATACTCACACATTTACATCCATCAATAGACCTTTACCTCATAATTATGTTGTGTACTGTAAACTCATTAATTGTGTCATGCCCTCATGGGTCACGGCCTAGTCAAGTCCTAGTAAGTTTTAGTGATACGTGCGAGACCAACACAGTACGGCCCCCCCTGTTCATCTCAGATGAGGAAGTTGTGATAGCAGTCCTCCCTTTGTCCTGAGGCCTGAAGAGAGGACAGACTATAGACAAACTATAGTATTTATTGCTGCTGGTTGGGTCATGACGATTTATGACCCTTCTAATCGCTCAGCAAAATGGCTTCCTGCTTCCTGTTTCCTCCCTGTTGTTTACTGGACGGCAACCGGCCGGCGGGTCACCATCAGAAGTGATTTATTTTAATTTGCTTATCTGTTAAATTGATGTCCCCCCCCGGCCCTGATGATGTTAATTTCATTACACAAACAATTTAGAGAAGTTTTATTAACGCAAATGAGAGTTCAGGGCTCCCCACTGCTGTTCCCATGTTGTTCCCACACTTTGAGGGCCTTGGTCGTTCCTCACGTCGACACACACACACACACACACACACACAATTCTGCATTGTCCCTTGCATCCCTTTACAGAAAAAACACATGATTTCACATGTGGAAAATCGCATGATTTCACATGAAATTTCACGTTTTTGTTTTTTCACTTCGCATGTGATCACTTTTTCACATGTGTAGTTTCATGATATCACATGTTGCTTTACATTAACTTCACATGAGATCATATGAAGATATGTTTTTGGAACACTTCACGTGTTGATGTGAAATTCATGTGGTTTTTCAGCAAGGCCTTGTCCGAGGGTCATTAATAACCAACTCCCTATCACAGAGGGAAGAACGTAAGGAGGGAAGGAATCTCATTATTTGTCTGTCTATTTATCTCTTAGATAAGTATTTCTCTCTGACAGTAAATGGAATGTACCCCTTTCTGTGGAATTATAATGGAGGAGGAGAGAAATGGAAAAAGATTCTTACAAACACTCCCCATGTGTCAAACAGCATATATAGTTACTCTGTATGAAAGTCCAATGGGTTGTTTCATATTGGAAACTAAGGGAAATTAGGAGTGAGTAATGAGTAACTGAATAAAAGCCAGGAAATCACTTGGCCGAGGTCAAATATATTATTCTCACTTCCTTGGTAACTGTAGAATTGCTTACAGTAAAAAAAAAAAGTCTAAATCCAATTATTTTGCAATAATAAATTGAATATTTTTAATCAAATTGTTGAGTTTGCATTGTTATCTTTAGTCATGAAGCAGATTTTTTCATAGCTGGTTATTACATTTATATTACAGTGGTTGGAGAGAGATATTATTTTTTATTGCTTATCAGCAGTGAGGGTCTTGGGAAATGTAATTGTGCATTTTTCTGTGAAAAAAATGTGCCTCTCATTGGACCTCTGTAAAGCTAGAATCCTTAATTGCTACATCCATTTTTGGACCAATAAATTAATGTTTTAACTTGAACTTAAACCAGTTCGTTTAACTGTCATACCCCATCAGAACCCAAAATATAAGCTTATTTTACTCCAATGTTTGTAAACTATGTAAATGTAAACAAATACAGTAGAGCCTCAAAATATGGTTAAACTATAATTGTGATATCATGGTTGGTCAGTCCTTGATATTGTGTTTGTATCGTTTCACACCTTATTGAGTTGTAATTGAGCTTTGATTAACCAATCAATGGTTTATTTAGATTTAGAACATTCACCATTATTCACATTATCTCATTACGGACGGTCCGTCTTGAGAAGCTCCACCCCAAACATTGATTTGTTTGCCTGTTATTATCACAATATAAGAATTCAACATTTTACTCACAACCAGAACTTTTTGGGGGAGGAAAGTCCATTAGGACCAAATTGGTGTAAAATCCTTAATATGTGGATCGCAGAGAGATAGAGAGAGCGCAGAGAGAGAGAGAGAGAGAGAGAGAGAGAGAGAGAGAGAGAGAGAGGACTCATCTTAGCCAAATAGTCAGACGAGTGTTTCAGGTGCAGTAGTAGTCCCCAAAGCATGATACCTGCCACTCCTTCATCCCCTACTCACACACACTGCTTCACTGGCCGTTCATTACATCATATTATTTTCCACTTAGCCAGCACCAGTTCCTTTCACTGCCCTGTTTATGGTGTTCAATTTATTTTCTCTTTCTGCTATCCAACTGGCTTCTACTTTAACAGAGATCTGCTGGGCTTAAACCCACAAGGCTTTCCCTAGCCCACAAACCTTTTGTGGTATTCCTGCTCATGTTGTAGGGCCCTTGTTAATTTCTATCTCTCCCTGGTGATTACCTCAATGCACATTATAGCAGAGGTGACCTTTAAAAGATTCATTGAGTCACTTTCACAAAGGCACACATACAGTACACACGTGGGCGTGCATACACACAGTAGGGCACATACTATACAAACACATGCACAGCTAGTTAGCAGCACAAACGTAAACACTCATGTACACATGCACACAATCCCAAAGACTTACCACCGGCCTGGACGTTATTTGTCCAGTTAGAGCCCGTCAGTTGTACAACTGAATGCCTTCAACTGAAATGTGTCTTCCGCAGTTAACCCAACCCCTCTGAATCAGAGAGGTGCACACCACAGATAAAGCCTACCATGCAAGGTACTACCCAGAAGCACTTGTTCCAATAGTGTATGCATTCTGCATGTTTAGTGTTTACTATTGAAAGGATGGAACACTAATGTGTATCTAAATGGGACTGAAAGCGGCTTGTCATACGTTCAATTCATTTGTCATGAATATGAATAGTGTTAATGGGGATATGCATTCTGTTTCTGTTTTCCCGAGCTCTACTTGGTATCCTCATTTTCCTCCAATGATCTGGTACCACCCAGCTCATCCACATACATTTTCTTTCTAATAGCAGTTTTGATGCTGCATATTTATTCATGGCATGGGAGTACACTTTTTGGTATGGAAGACGCATCAGTCATTCAAGGCTGGCAGAGTTTGACTCAATAACACTGAAAATATTCACACATTATGACTCTCCTCAATGTTAATGTATTTTAGGATGATTACATCGATGTGAAAAATGGAAAACTAACACCCTGATTGATAATATGAATCATCAAGACGCTGTCCCCTCCTTCTTGAACGCCTCATTAAGCATCCCCCTGGCAACATATAGGGAGCAGTGTGTGTGCACGTGTGTGTGCGCGTGTGTGTGTGTTTGTGTGTGTGTGTGTGTGTGTGTGTGTGTGTGTGTGTGTGTGTGTGTGTGTGTGTGCATGCGCGAGTGTTTGTGTGTGTGTGTGTGTGTGTGTGTGTGTGTGTGTGTGTGTGTGTGTGTGTGTGTGTGCATGCGCGAGTGTTTGTTTGTTTGTGTGTGTACGTGCACGTACAATCACCTGCTCACCAGAGATCAGGGTGTGTGTGGGCTGGGTTGGTAATCAGACAGCCTGGGGAGAATTAGGACATTAGTTACTGGACAGATAACACAGGCAGACAGCTGCAGGGGTTAGCTGCTTCTATAACGCCGTACTGAAATAGAGAGCAGGACTGCTGGTATAGGAATGAAGGGAAACATCCCTCATGCTGATAACTGTTCATCTATCGCCTAGTATGTCATGTTTAGAACCCTGTCAATTTGTATTTCATTTGTGCTGCGAGGGTTAACCCTTTAGATTCTGGTGCAGGGCATGAGAGCTAAAGTGTATGTTTTTTTGTGTGTTTTTTTGTGGCTATTTTACAGGGGGTTCTTCTTTATGTGGCAGGTCTGCAGAGAAACTCACAATCCTGTCTATCTGTTGTTTGCAGAGAGAAAAACCTCAGCTCTACACGATGCCCATTATGTCCCTAAAACCCTGAACACAACAATGAAGCCTTACCCTATAATTCACTTCTATTTCCATATCCATCTCACAGCGGGTTGACAGGCTGAAACATCAGCACATATTGTCAACAGCTTCTCAGACGATTTACACATGCTGTTACTTACACTCCATATTATTTTACACTCTTAGTTTCAAACCCTACTCTCAGTTGAGGTTACCTACAGTCTAGGTTTGGTCTGGGGAGGCGGGGTTTTGTTCCTGTTACATTGGCTACGCCCCAAGTGGCACCCTATTTCCTATATAGTGCACTAACTTTGACCAGGGCCCATTGTGCATACTTTTGACTAGAGCCCCATGGCCCTACATAGGGAATAGGGTGCCATTTGGGATGCATGCATGGTCAGTTTAGCATGCCGACAGGGCGCTGGGGCTTCCAGGTTCTTAGCAGGGTCTATTGAGTCTGTCTGTTGGGCTGGAGCCCAGTCAACCACTGCCCAGCCCTGCTTTAGCCATTTGAGTCATTTTACCCACATTCTAGAGTAGACTTGTTCTGCACCTCATCTCTCTCCGCTCCTTTCAACACCATCTCCCTCATCTCCTCCCTGTCTTCTGCCTCTATTGACATGACTTACTATTAGCATTAGATTGTGTGCAACTTGTGCTGATAGCAAGCAAGGTCCCCGCTCTCTTACTTCATAATCACCTGTTCGTTATGCACAGCGCCGGCGCCGTTAGCTCCCACTGCCTCGACAGAAAGAAACGAGGTGCTTTAAGTTCCATTTTCCCCGGGCTATTTACTTAATGGATAATGCAGGGGGCTCAGAATGGAAATCGTGCATCCGACCATGTCGTTAACCCTTCTCATCTCCCCCACCACTGGCAACCCACCATACAATGCTAGCTACATTTACATCTCAGAATAAATCATTTTAGTAAGTCGTTCTTATTACCCCATCTCTATCTCTCTGTCTCTCTCTCCCTGTCTCTCTCTCCCTCTGTATCTCTCTCTCTCTCTATCGGTGGCTTGGTGAAAACCTAGAGAGAGGATACAAGCCTGTCGTGTGTGTAATGAGTTTATGTCGAGAGAAGCGATAGGAAGCTGGTTTTAGACATGCTAATCTGAACCCCTCTCCAGAGCATCTTCTAGAAGGAGTGATGGCAGGATGGAGGGGAGGGTGGAGGGATAGAGGGGGATGGAATATGAGGGGGTGGAGGGTGAGGAGTGGGGCGATGGAGGGTGAGGAGTGGTGGGATAGAGGGTGTGGAGTGGGAGGATGGAGGGAGAGAGATAGATAGAGAGAGAGGGGTGAGGGATGGTAAGGGCTCGCGGTGCCTGCTGTGTTTTGGCACACAGATGAGGAGTGTGATGTGATGCTGCCAGTTCCTCTTTGTATTCTCAGGGCTCAGAGAGTGGGAAGGGGGAGCAAGAGTGAGAGGGGGGAAGGGGGGGGGGCAGAGAGAGAGGGGATGAGGGAAACAGCAGGAGGGAGGGGGAAGAAGAGGGAGAGATAGAGAGATGGAGGGGGAAAGGGAAGTAGAAAGGGAGAGCAAGAGAGAGAAAGAACAGACAGAGAACATAGAGATCATGAAGACAGTGTAATCAGTTTAACACCTCTCACTCCTGTGCAGTGCCTGATGCTTGACTCTCATCCCTAAGCCCCCCTCTCTCTCTCAATAAACACTAACTCGAACAGATGGGCTATGGGCTGATGTGCAATATGTTATCTCAACAGTTTTTCCGTTGAGCTAGATACATATTAGCATTTACATCTACAAAGCTCACTTATCAATATCATATTATCATCAAATCTAGAATCTATTGTTGCATTGTGATTGCTGTGGGATTGAAACATGCATGCTCTCTGCTCTGTGACATATGATACACAGAGGAGATTTACACTATCGTGTTATCATTCAGAAAACCTGAAAGAAAAGAAAGTTTTCTGAGCAAAAAAAATCTACATTTATTCCTACATGTGACAATATGTGATGACTTGATGACAATCCAATGAGGTGCAGAAGTTCTTTCAGGAAGTGGAGCGACTTGAACTCATAGTGTGAGATACATTATTTAGCATGTTTAAATAGAGACAACTTGACAGAAAAATTGATTTACTTGTAGGAACCTTTAAAGAAGCGTACTTGATAGGTTTTGAGCATATTTTGTTTTTATTTATATTCAAAAATGTAGTTTTCTTTTTGATGCCTCAGGCAACGTTGTGCAGTTAGGCTACTTTTCAGGGCAATATTGTGCTCAATGAAAGACATTCACATGTATGTAAAATGATGTCCTTAGTCAATGTTTTTGCCAACATATCCACTGACATTCAATCAGAGAAAGTAGCCTAATCGAGCAGTTAGGATCATATTTTTTATTTTACCTTTATATAACCAGGCAAGTCAGTTAAGAACTAATTCTTATTTTCAATGACAGCTTAGGAACAGTGGGGTAACTGCCTGTTCAGGGGCAGAACGACAGATTTGTACCTTGTCAGCTCGAACTTGCAACCTTCCGGTTACTAGTCCAACACTCTAACCACTAGGCTACCCTGCCGCCACTATCATATATTCTGATAGTGAGGACAGTGAGCTTGAGGACAGTGAGGAAGAACGGACCCCAGAATCAGGTTCCAGAGACAATGAAATATCTTCTTATGAAAAGAGTGCTTGTTTCTACTATATTTCACTGAATAATTGTACTGAAAATATCAGATTTTCCTTGGTGTTTCAATACCCTAATGGAACAGTGTTGCCCTGAGGCCACAAAAAAAGATGGGTGTGGGGAGTAAAAAATATATTTTTATATTATTAATACATGATCAGAAAGCATGAATCTTCCCAAAAATAGGATGTAAAAACATTTTTTATGAATAAAAGCTAAATGTGTGCGCGGTAGAGGGTTATTGTTGGACATAAAAGACTGTAAAAACACCAGCACATCAGCTCCAAGTGATTTAAGTTTTGAAAATCTGTTCCAAAGTAGACCTATATACAAGGTTTGAAATTATTCTGCTTTTGTCAAATATTATATCTGTTTGGGCTTCTTGAGGTCAATTTGCAGTTGACAAATAATTTGTAATTATGTTCTGGCCCGCAGACCATCCACTCAAGAGAAAATCGGGACTCGGCTGAATCTTGTTTATGATCCGTTACCTGGTATATATTATCTGGTGCACTTATTTTAAAGAAGTGCACTATATAGAGAATAGGGTGCCATTTGAGACGCATAAACCATTAACTGTAACCTACTACTTTACCAGTCTTGGAGTCTTGGCAGCTCCTTTACTCAACCTCTCCAGGCTGGGATGCTACTTGACTAATTCTGGACTCCTCTCCTAACTTTTGAAGAGAACAATGGTTCCTTTTACAAGACCCGAGCTATTTTAGTGAATCCCAGGCTTTTGCAATTAGATCTCTGGGTGCCAGGACCCCTGGAGCTTTCCTCTTGTCAAGTAGCTAACTACGGGCCTCCCAGGTGGTGCAGTGGTCGAAGGCACTGCATCGTAGATGCTCGCTGTGCCACTAGAGATCCTGGACCAGGCTCTGTTGCAGCCAGCTGCGACCGGGAGACCTACGGTGCGGCACAAAATTGGCCCAGCATGGTCTGACTTAGGGGAGGGTTTGGCCGGCTGCGGTGTCCTTGTCCCATCGCGCTCTAGCGACTCCTGGGCACATGCACGTTAACATGGTTGCCAGGTGTACAGTGTTTCCTCCAACACATTGGTGCGGCTGGCTTCCGGGTTAAGGCATTGTGTCAAAAAGCAGTGTGGCTTGGTTGGGTTGTGTTTCGGAGGATGCATGGCTCTTGACTTTTATCTCTCCTGAGTCCGTACGGGAGTTACAGCGATGAGACAAGACTGTAACTACCAATTGGATACTACAAAAATTGTGGAGAAAAAGGGGTAAAAGTATTTTTTTTATATAACATAAATAGCTAACTACAGTAGTGGTGTGTGGGTTTGTGTTTGTGTTTACTATTTATAGCTAACACTTATTGTTCAACAACTTGATTATTATGAGCAGATTTGCCTGTAGCCCAAACCACGCTTGTGGCAGAGAAAAGGAGGATTCAAATGATGGATGGAGTCAATGTATTGAGCTTTCTACCATATGTGACTAACAGATAAAGTGCAGTCTGAAGCCCTGTCTAATTTATAACCTGGAGCTACACACACACGCATGCACGTACACGCGCACGCACACACACTCACACACAGACACACTTTCACACTCTTCACACACAGACTGCTGCTACTCTGTTTAGTATCTATCCTGATAGCTTAGTCACTTTTACCCTTACCTGTATGTAAATATTACCTCAATTACCTCAACTACCTCATACCCCTGCACATTGACCACATACCGGTACTTCTTGTATATCGCCTCGTTATTGTTATTTATTGTGTTAATTTTTCATTATTTCTTTTCTGCAATGTTCCTACTTTTTAACTCTGCATTGTTGGTTATGGGCTCGTAAGCATTTCACAGTAAAGTCTACACCTGTTGTATTTGGTGCATGTGACAAATACAATTTGATTTGACGCACACACACACACACACACACACACACACACACACACACACACACACACACACACACACACACACACACACACACACACACACACACACACACACACACACACACACACACACACACACACACACACACATGATGTGCATCCCTAATGGCAACCTGTTCCCTATATATAGTGCACTACTTTTGACCAGATCCCTATGGGGAACAGGGTGCCATTTGGGACACAGACAAGCTATTCCAGGTTCTACTGTTATGTCCTTGTTAGAATGTCAAACAGATGCAAGTGAAAACCGAATACAACGAAGGTTAGAAAGTAGTTTAGTACTGTTGATTGTAGGTAAGCCAGAGTTTGAATGATACGCAGTTTATCATTATGTGTTTACTGTTTATAAGGGGATGGGGAGAGTGCACATGGTTTGATAGCGACCACAGTAGGCTAACATAATGGTTGGTTAATAATCTTTTGAATAAATAATGTAATGTAGTGCAGATGTGAATGCCATACACATATAGTATGAATTTACTATCATATATACTCTTGTAAGGATACTCTTCATACATTTGCAACTACAGTTTAAGTCGGAAGTTTACATACACTTAGGTTGGAGTCATTAAAACTCGTTTTTCAACCACTCCACAAATTTCATGTTCATAAACTATAGTTTTGGGAAGTCGGTTAGGACATCAACTTTGCGCATGACACAAGTAATTTTTCAAACAACTGTTTACAGACAGATTATTTCACTTATAATTCACTGTATCACAATTCCAGTGGGTCAGAAGTTTACATACCATACACTAAGTTGACTGTGCCTTTAAACAGCTTGGAAAATATCAGAAAATTATGTAATGGCGTTAGAAGCTTCTAATTGGCTAATTGACATAATTTGAGTCAATTGGAGGTGTACCTGTGCATGTATTTCAAGGCCTGCCTTCAAACTCAGTGTCTCGTTGCTTGACATCATGGGAAAATCAAAAGACATCAGCCAAGACCCCAGAAAAAAATGTGTAGACCTCCACAAGTCTGGTTCATCATTGGGAGCAATTTCCAAACGCCTGAAGGTACCACGTTCATCTGTACAAACAAAAGTACGCAAGTATAAACACCATAGGACCACGCAGCCGTCATACTGCTCAGGGAGGAGACGCGTTCTGTCTCCTTGAGATGAACGTACTTTGGTGCGAAAAGTGCAAATCAATCCCAGAACAACTGCAAAGGACCTTGTGAAGATTCTTGAGGAAACAGGTACAAAATGATCTATATCCACAGTAAAACGAGCCCCATATCGATATAACCTGAAAGGCCGCTCAGCAAGGAAGACGCCACTGCTCCAAAGCCGCCATTAAAAAGCCAGGCTACGGTTTGCAACTGCACATGGGGACAAAGATCGTACTTTTTGGAGAAATGTCCCCTGGTCTGATGAAACAAAAATGGAACTGTTTGGTCATAATGACCATCGTTATGTTTGGAGGAAAAAGGGTGAGGCTTGCAAGCCGAAGAACACCTTCCCAACCATGGAGCATGGGTGTGGCAGCATCATGTTTTGTGGTTGCTTTGCTGAAGGATGGACTGGTGCACTTCACAAAATAGATGGCATCATGAGCGAGGAAAATTATGTGGACATATTGAAGCAATATCTCAAGACATCAGTCAGGAAGTTAAAGCTTGGTCGCAAATGGGTCTTCCAAATGGACAATGACCCCAAGCATACTTCCAAAGTTGTGGCAAAATGGCTTAAGGACAACAAAGTCAAGATATCGGAGTGGCGATTAGAAAGTCCTGACCTCAACCCTATAGAAAATTTGTGGGCAGAGCTGAAAAGCACGTACGAGCAAGGAGGCCTACAAACCTGACTCAGATACAGCAGCTCTGTCAGGAGGAATGGGCCAAAATTCACCAAACTTATTGTGGAAATCTTGTGGAAGGCTATACGAAATGTTTGACCCAAGTTAGCAATTTAAAGGCAAAGCTACCAAATACTAATTGAGTGTATGTAAAACTTCTGACCCGCTTAGAATGTGATGAAAGAAATGAAAGCTGAAATAAATAATTCTCTCTACTATTAATCTGACATTTCACATTCTTAAAATGAAGTGGTGAACCTAACTGACCTAAGACAGGGAATTGTCACTAGGATTAAATGTCAGGAATTGTGAAAAACTAAGTTTAAATGTAATTGCCTAAGTTGTATGTAAACCTCTGACTTCAACTGTATATGAACAGGGACAAATCAATGAAGAGTGTTCCCTTTTTGTACCATTGATTGAGGCATTTTATACAGAATTATACTTGTCTGGTAATAATGTCCTAGACTGGGTACCAGACATGTTTGTTCTGACATTCCACTCTAAGGAGTGGCAAGGAGTGGAATGTCAGTACAAACAGGTCTGGTACCCAGGCTAATAAAATCCTGCTTGAGTTGGTTTACCTGGTAAACACAGCCGTAGTGCTTGAGATGAAGAACATCCCAGAGACTTAACTAGCGTCTAATGCTCTTTGTGTGTGACATCTTCTAGAGTCCACTCACGTTTCCTTGCGCTGCTAACTGCAGTGAAACGATCATCTCGGATTTTACAAGGCCTTATTTAATTGGGCCTCTATACGCTGGAATACCTATTAGATCATAGAGGAAGGGGTTGGGAGAGAGGAACCACAGAGCAGTGGCCAGGGTAGAAACCCCTCTACTGAACCATTAAAAGGAGCAGAATTGAGATTCAACTTCCAAACAAGACTTTATATTCTCTTACGCCCCAGTCATGTATTCAGTGAACCTCCTAAAACATAGATGATCAAAGAGGCTGAAAGGCTGAAAACACACAAACACACAAAACACATAACACTGAACCACACTGAAACACATCATACTGAACCACACTGATGCATATCATTCTGAAAACATAACACTGAACCCCGCCACAGTCAGACAGGAAGCTATGAGAGATGATTGGACAGTCTTACCCCCAACAACATTCAACACAACGTCCAGCAGCAGCAAAGTAAACAGCAGCATACATACAGTGGACACGACTTGTATTTCCTCAATATAAAGATCTACTGTGGATGTAAAAGTGCCAGAGTGCATCACATTGTAAACGAACGAGGAGGAGGATTGGATTGTCTTTTTGCCAGCCCATCATTTTACGGCTGTATTTACAGCTGTATTCTAGAAATGCACTTAGGGAGGTTTTAGAGAAAACAGAGCTTGACTCACAGAGGCGTAATCTCCTATCAGACTTTCAGTTAGCTCTAATATTTATAAATCACAAGCTTTTTGTGGGGCTTCCCCGACGCTTCACTGCTTCTTTTTCTTCCTCTCTCTCTCACAACTGTCAACATCAGCAACATACGGATGGAGGTTGGGATGGACGATCTGTGCGAGCAAAAAATTGGCTTAAAAAGGATATATTTCACTGATAGCTTATAGTGGCGGTTAGATACATTCACCAAAGACTGGAATGGAATGTTTAGATTGAATATTTGAGTGGGGTGGAAATCACCATGGTAATGGTCCAAGAGACAGAAGCGGTGTCCTTTTGTCATGGGTAATTATAGAGGAACAGCTTTCTACTAAGCCTTCATTTTGGCTCCGAACAAATTCCCACTTAATTATGCTCCCATGCATTTGACACAACTTTATTTGAAAATCACGTAAAATTAAAAACTCTCCCTCTGTGTAACAGGCTCAATTTGAGGAACTCAATCTCTGTGAGGTTTCCACATAAAATGTCAGCTACTATTCCAGAGGCTGAAGAAAGTATCAGGATCCAAATGGATATGCTATCAGGTCCAAAATTAATTGCATCCTTGATAAAGATGACTGCAAAAGACTCAAATAAATCACACAAATACTGAACTATAATGAATGCATGCCACGTAATTGTTCTAAACAATTCTTTAATATTAATACAATTGCTTAGGAAAATGTATTTTGCACAACAATAAATACATTAAAATAAATAAAAGAGAGAGGGTCAAAATTATTAGCACCCCTGTTATCAATATTCCAGCACCCTCCCCTTGTGAGGATAACAACACTGAGACGTTTTCTAAAATGTCATTGGGGGAGATATTAGACCATTGCTCCATACAGAATCTGTTCAGAGTATTTTTTATTCCTTGTTAAATATATATATTGTCCGAGCATATGTATTAGTGTCACGGATTTCTTCCTGGGAAGGAGAGGCGGACCAAAACGCAGCGTGGTTGTAGTTCATGGTTCTTTAACCTCTTACACTTATGGTGGCGCTATTTCATTTTTGGAAGAAAAATGTTCCCGTTTTAAACAAGATATTTTGTCACAAAAAGATGCTCGACTATGCATATAATTGCTACTGTTCGAAAGAAAACACTCTGACGTGTCCAGAAATACAAATATCTTCTCTGTGCGTGCCCTTTAACGTGAGCTTCAGGCAAAACCAAGATGACTTGGCATCCAGGAAATGACAAGGATTTTTGAGGCTCTGTCTTTCATGATCTCCTTATATGGCTGTGAACGCAAGAGGAATGAGTCTGCCCTTTCTGTCGTTTCCCCAAGGTGTCTGCAGCATTGTGACGTATTTGTAGGCAGATCGTTGGAAGATTGACCATAAGAGACCACATTTACCACGTGTCCGCCCGGTGTCCTGCGCCGAAATTGGTGCGCAAAAGTCACCTGCCAGTATTTTTCCATGGGGCACAGAGAGAGAAGCAAGCTTCCATGAACTGCATGTCAATGAAGAGATATGTGAAAAAACACCTTGAGGATTGATTCCAAACAACGTTTGCCATGTTTCGGTCGATATTATGTAGTTAATCCGGAAAAAGTTTCACGTTGTAGGTGACTGCATTTTCGGTTCGTTTCGGTAGCCAGGCGCAATGTAGAAAACGGAACGATTTCTCCTACACACAGACGCTTTCAGGAAACACTGCGCATTTGGTATGTGGCTGGGAGTCTCCTCATTGAAAACATCAGAAGCTCTTCAAAGGTAAATGATTTTATTTATTTGGTTATCTGGCTTTTGTGAAAATGTTGCGTGCTACATGCTACACAAAATGCTATGCTAGCTTTGCATACTCTTACACAAATTAGTCAATTTCTATGGTTCAAAAGCATATTTTGAAAATCTGAGATGACAGTGTTGTTAAGAAAAGGCTAAGCTTGAGAGCAAACGCATTATTTTAATTTTATTTGCGATTTTCAGAAATCGTTAACGTTGCGTTATGCTAATGAGCCTGAGGCTTAGTCACAATCCCGGATCCGGGATGGGGAGTTTCAAGAGGTTTTAATAAGAAAACTCAAACATGAACAAACTGCAAAACAATAAACGTGAAAACCATAACAGTGCTAACTGGTGCATAAAACACAAAGACAGGAAACAATCACCCACAAAATACCCAAAGAATATGGCTGCCTCAATATGGTTCCCAATCAGAGACAACAATAAACACCTGCCTCTGATTGAGAACCAATCCAGGCAACCATAGACTTACCTCGACACCGAAACTGAACACAACCCCATAAATCTACAAAAACCCCTAGACAAGACAAAACACATAAATCACCCATGTCACACCCTGGCCTCACCAAAATAATAAAGAAAACAAAGATAATTAAAGCCAGGGCGTGACAATTAGTATAAAATATATGATTACTTTTTACCATAAAATATAGCTCAGTATTTGTAATATTTATTTTATACATCATTTTTTGCTCATCTTTATCAACAGTGCCAGTCATTTTAGACCTGACTATGCATAGAGTGACGTCTTATATTTTAATTGAGCACAAGAAGCACCTAGAAGCTGACGCTGGGGAAATACAATACCTTGAAAATGAGCTTGGCCATTAAGCCTCCATTTTAGGTGTCTTATCTTTCTCAAGCCGCTGAGACCCTAAAAACTGACTTGGCGGAAAGAAACAGACAGAAGAGTAGTGCTGTTACTGAAGTTGATCCCCATAGCTCTGTACCGCTGCCTCCCTCCACTCAACCATCTTAAACTCCCCACAACTCTGAACAAGTGGGTCAGAGCACTATTAAAAAGTTGTGTGTGTGGGGGTGCGTGCGTGCGTGTGTGCGTGCGTGTGTGCGTGTGTCCATCCCATGTCTTAGAACCTGCTAAAAACATACACTACAGACCCAGATATTATACACATCCATTAAATCAATCCCTGTTTGTTCCGCTTGTTTTTCAGGGTGTTGTGGGGTCACAGTTGAAAGAAATGAAACCTGGATTGAACTTGTCAGTCCTCAGTCACACTGAACTCAGTTGAATGCTCTTTCAGTTCATGTACTGTAGCCTAGTTCAGCTTCCCCATGAGAGAGAGGAGAGAGAGAGAGAGGAGAGAATGATCAGTGTGAGACCTCGGTTGACTTGGACAGTGCATTAGGCAAGTTTACTGTCTCTCTACAGTGGATGCTGAACTCCAGTCAAATGGAAACAAATCAAACATAACTTTATTTGTCACATGCGCCAAATACAACAAGTGTAGACCTTACCGTAAAATGCTTACTTACAAGTCCTTAACCAACAGTACAGTTCAAGAAGAGTTAAGAAAATATTTACCAAAAAAAATCAAGTAAAAAAATAATAACAAGTAACACAATAAGAATAACAATAACGAGGCTATATACAGGGGGCACTGGTACCGAGTCAGTGTGCGGGGGTACAGGTTAGTTGAGGTCATTTGTACATGTAGGTACGGGTGAAGTGACTATGCATAGATAATAAACAGTGAGTAGCAGCAGTGTACAAAACAAATGTGTCAATGTAAATAGTCCGGTGGCAATTTGAATAGATTTTCAGCAGTCTTATGGCTTGGGGGTAGAAGCTGTTAAGGAGCCCTTAGGTCCTAGATGTGGCGATCCGGTACTGGTTGCCATGCGGTAGCAGAGAAAACAGTCTATGACTTGGGTGACTGGAGTCTTTGACAATGTTTTGGGCTTTCCTCTGGCACCGCCTATTATATACAGTTGAAGTCAGAAGTTTACATACACCTTAGCCAAATACATTTAAACTCAGTTTTTCACAATTCCTGACAGTTAATCCTAGTAAATAATTCACTGTCTTAGGTCAGTTAGGATCACCACTTTACTTTAATTTAACCAAGCTTTAACTTCCTGACTGATGTCTTGAAATGTTGCTTCAATATATCCACATACTTTTCCTCGCTCATGAAGCGTCCGTCCTGCAGCAAAGCACCCCCAAAACATGATGCTGCCACTCCTGTGCTTCACGGTTGTGAAGGTGTTCTTCGGCTTGCAAGCCTCCCCCTTTTTCCTCCAAACATAATGATGGTCATTATGGCAAAACAGTTCTATTTTTGTTTCATCAGATCAGAGGACATTTCTCCAAAAAGTACAATCTTTGTCCCCATGTGCAGTTGCAAACAGTAGTCTGGATTTTTTTATGGCGGTTTTTGAGCAGTGACTTCTTCCTTGCTGAGCGGCGTTTCAGGTTATGTCATTATAGGACTTGTTTTACTGTGGATATAGATACTTTTGTACCTGTTTACTCCAGCATCTTCACAGGGTCCTTTGCTGTTGTTTTGCAATTGATTTGCACTTTTTCGCAACGAAGTACGTTCATCTCTAGGAGACAAAACGCGTCTCCTTCCTGAGCGGTATGACGGCTGCATTGTCCCATGGTGTTAATACTTGCGTACTATTGTTTGTACAGATGCACGTTTACCTTCAGGCATTTGGAAATTGCTCCCAAGGACGAACCAGACTTTTGACCATTTTTCTCTGGGGTCTTGGCTGATTTCTTATTGCTTTTCCTATGATTTCAAGCAAAGAGGCACTGAGTTTGAAGGTAGGCCTTGAAATATATAAACAGGTACACCTCCAATTGACTCAAATCATGTCAATTAGCCTATCAGAAGCTTCTAAAGCCATGTAAACTTCTGACCCACTGGAATTGTGATACAGTGAATTATAAGTGAAACAATCTGTCTTTAAACAATTGTTGGAAAAATTACTGGTCATGCACAAAGTAGGTGTCCTAACCGACTTGCCAAAACTATAGTTTGTTAACAAGAAATTTGTGGAGTGGTTGAAAAACGAGTTTTAATGACTCCAACCTAAGTTTATGTACCACAGTGATGTACTGGGCCGTACGCACTACCTTCTGTAGCACATTATGGTCAGATGCCGAGCAGTTGCCATACCAGGCGGTGATGCAACCGGTCAGGATGCTCTCGATGGTGCAGCTTTAGAACTTTTTGAGGATCTGGGGATCCATGCTAACTATTTTTCAGTTTTTCTGATGTGGAAAAGGTGTTGTCGTGCCCTCTTCACAACTGTCTTGGTGTGTTTGGACCATGATAGTTCGTTGGTGATGTGGACACCAAGGAACTTGAAACTCTCGACCCGCTCCACAGGAACTAAACTTGGGGGGACTCTTCTATCCTCTATTCCCTCTGCGTCCTAAATGGCACCCTATTCGCTATGTAGTGCACAACTTTTGACCAGAGACCTATCAAAAGCCCTACCAAGAGCCCTGGTCCAAAAAAAAGTGCACTAGAAAGAGAATAAGGTGCAATTTGGAATGTGGACTCTGCTCTCTTCCATTGTTCAATGTCTAACAGTTTTTTAATGGGATGGCTCTAGTGTATAATGTAGGTTCTATTTCTCCCCACCTCAGTCTGTCTCTCATCCTATAACAGTTATAGTGAGTAACAATTCACTAGCAGGTTTCTGCAAAGATAAGCCTTATTTTCACCCTTACGCAATGAACTGGGGACTTACACTCAGCACCAGGAAAAGTGGTCTGCTTAAAACACTGTTGATGAATTTAGAAGAACATACTGCAAAGCTAACTATAAAATATTTACTAAACCGCATGGTGGTAGTTGATATGGAAGAAGGAAAAGGGGACAAAAAAGCACTCAGCTCTCACCAGCACCAAGAGCGCCGAGTGGGGAAATGTATTTGCACATGAATTGAGAAAAAAATGACTAAGTGTTGGCTGTTTTTGTTTCAATGCATGGTATTATTCTAACACCCCGCTCAAGGACAGATAGGGTTCTATTTTCTTCCATATCCCTCCACAGTTTATGACTTTTCTAATATTTTGAGTTAGGGTGGGACATTTTGTTTTATTTTTCCTTGCTTCTATTTCAGGTGGTAGCCAGACAAAACCCAACCCCAGAAGGTTTAGCTAAACTGGTGCAGAAAATCAGAAATCCATTTGACAATGGTGATTTTCCAATGGTGCTTTTCTCTGCTCTGGTGTGCTCTGAATAGGGGTGGCAGGTAGCCTAGTGGTAAGAGTGTTGGGCAAGTAACCAAAAGGTTGCTAGATCAAATCCCAGAGCTGACAATGTAAGATTGTTGTTTTTCCACCGAACAAGGCAGGTAACCCACTTTAGGCCGTCATTGTAAATAAGAATTTGTTCTTAACTGACTTGCCTAGTTAAATATATAAAAATATATTATGTCAGTTTTGCAACCTATGCTTCACTTGGCTTTTTATTAGATTACTGCAGTAGTTTACATTATTGAGGGAATAGACACCAGAAGGTACTTTGAGCCTTGGAGTGTGTGTGTGTTTATGTTATGCCTCTAAATTTGGTGACAAACTGAGCAAACGGAGCTGTTTCTTTTTTGCTCATTTGGTAGTCAGACAGCCAGCCCAAAGGGATTAACAACAGTTTAAAAAAAAATGTATGTTCTACAACCGAGCTTGTTCAGCTGTAGCTTTGAAGTGAAGGACGTTGCCTTGACTGTGCTCAGACTGTTTCTTCCTACATCTTACAGGTCATTTGATCTATATGATCGCAAAATAGGATTTGAACATTTAGTCCATAATGTCGCTTGATCGCCGGTTAGTGCAATAGTTTTAATATAACCGTGTGTTAGTGTGGGTTTTCAGTGAATTTATCTAAATCATGAAGCTAATCTGCATTTCCTGTGGTGCAGGAAAAGTCTCAGCAACAAAAGAGTGATCAAATTAAGATCCTACATTTGTACCAATTTGTTTCCCTTTACCAGTTATCTCAGCAGTTATTGCTGTCCAATATGTTGATATTTTATCCCACTAGTCTTGCTGGTATCCCTTCATGACCCCACATAGTTTTTTATCAAAACCTTGTTGTCGTTTTCTCAGAGGAAAGACTAACGGAGGTCCTGTCCTCCCTTTTTTCCCCAGGAAGAGATGAGTCTCTTATCTAGTAATTGTGTCACTATCCAAAATGACTTCCGACCTCTTAAAATTCCCATGCATCACTCCAACCCCCCCACAATTCCCATGTGAGTGATTCCATACAAAACAAACAAAATATTTTTACTAAACTGAATCCATAGAATGGTCCTTTGGAGGAAGGATTTTTGACATATAGTTGACATTTACATCTAAAAGCATAATTGAGAAATAATCAAAGTTGGCATATTTATGACATTTTGATCTTACCCGGGCCTCCTTTAAGACTCCATAATGTATAATCTGTAGGTGCTACAAAGCAAAACATTGGGTCATGTTAAGCTTTAAAGCTTGCTCTGTAATATTAGTAGTATTTTGATTTCAATACCATTGTTTTAAACAATTTATGAATATTGCAAAATATAAACATGTATATGAAAAAAGAAATGGGGGGGGATTTGTCAATTTTTTTAAAGGGATACTACGGTATTATGGCAGTGCACCTACTGATGAAACATTATGGAGTTTTAAAGGAGTTCTGGGTAAGGCCAAAATGTCATAAATATGCCAACTTGATGAATGGGCAAGACAAAAGATTTAAGTGCCTTTGAATGGGGTATGGTAGCAGCTGGCAGGCGCACCGTCTTGTGTCAAGAACCGCAATGCTGCTGGGTTTTTCACGCTCAATAGTTTCCCTCGTGTATCAAGAATGGTCCACCACCCAAAGGACATCCAGCCAACTTGACACAAATGTGGGAAGCATTGGAGTCAACATCGGCCAGCATTCCTGTGGAACGCTTTCAACACATTATTTGGTTTTCCTCAAAGTGCCTATCAGTCACTTGAAAAAATACATTTGATTTCAAATGAGCAATATAAGGACCGTATCTGGTAGAACTGAGCCACCCACAATCAAGGTGTCACAACTTGAAGCAGATCTGCCTGCAGAATATATCTCTCTAATGCAATCTAATGAGATAATTAATTTGTCTTTAATGACGTACAATTTCCTCAAGTTGTTTACCAAAGGGCAGAGGGGACATCAGTAATAGCTATGTGGCTTGGACAGCTACACTGCATGGCAATGTAGACCCCGGGAGGGAGGGGAAGCTAAGGTTTGAGTCCTATTTCCTATATAGTGCACTACTTTTGACCAGAATCCTGTGGGCCCATATAGTGAATAGGGTGGACTTTGTAACACAGTCAGGGGGATTTTGAGATATAGATCACAGGAGGGTTAGTAGTAGAGGAGGGGAATGGACAGGGGAGATTATAAATACGCTATGGGAATAAAGAGCAGGTGAACAGACAGATCCCCGGGGCATGGAGCTCTGGAGCTGACAGGGGCAGGAGGAGGGACACTAAGCCCAAACGGAGAGCAGGATTTGGGGTTAGTCTCACACCTGTAATCCCCCGACCCCAACCACCATGATAAATGGCTGGATCTCTCACCACCGGAGCTGTTGGTGACAACCGTTACCCAGTACCATAGTTTACTTTCTACACCAACCACTGCCACTAAGTGCAGCTACAGTATATAAAAATAACCATGGGATGGAATGAAACAGGGAGTAATTCTATTATATAGCTAGCTCACCTGTCCTTTTATTTTGTCACTCGTTAGAGATTACAGTTGGAATCCCTGATGTTTCAGTGGACTACAAACAGTTGTTTCTCCATCTCAAACCATAGCCTACTACATTAACTCCCCTCTCACATCTCCTATGCCAGCCCAGCCCAGCCCAGTCCCAGTGCCTGGGGCGTTTGCTGGCCCCAGGGCCGGTTGAGGTGCTACATTGTTACCAGAGGGGTTGACAGAGCTGTAAAGTAGCAAGCCCAGAGAACAGGAGCAGGCAGACATACCAGCACACACAGCAGTCAATTCTCTAAATCACTGCCCCCCCCCCTCCCCAGCTTCATCCCCCTCCTGACCTCAGCTCGAGACCAGTGACCTGGAAAATGGCTGCTGAGCAGAGCTGCGGACATAGAGCCAAGCGCTTCCCCTCCTCTTCCCTCCCTGCAGACAGCAGAAATATTCAGCCAATTACCAGATGATTATCTGGTCACAACACCAGCCACGGCGGCCGGGTGGGAAACACTCTGGGAGTGGATGAGTGGATGTACAGCATGCTTGGCTGGCTGTCAGCCTCCTCCACACTGGATGGGAATAATTAATCAAAGGCTTTTACATGGGGAGAAGTGGACCTGGATGCCCACTTCACTAGCCTTTTGGCCATTATAATGTACCTCCATTGACATACATGTACAGATATAGGATCTTAATTTGACCTGTATTGTCGCAGCAAAATAATCCTACAGGTTTTGAACATTTAGGGCTTCCTAGTGGTGCAGCAGTCTAAGGCACTGCATCTCAGTGCAAGAGGCGTCACTACAGTCCCTGGTTTGAATCCAGGCTGAATCTCATCCAGCCATAGGGCTGCGCACAATTGGCCCAGCGTCATCCGGGGTATGCTGTCATTGTAAAAAAAAAAAAAGTTGTTCTTAACTGACTTGCCAAGTTAAATAAAGGTTAAATAAAGTCCATAATATTGGTGGTTAGGCTATTAGCTGGTCAAAATGAGGCTCAGAGAAACTGTAATACTGTTAATATAACTGTGTTAGAGCAGGTTTTCAATGAATTTATGTCAATCTCAGCAACAAAAGAATAATCAAAGTAAGATCCTACATCTGTAGAAGTAAATGAGGGATCCCCTTCTTCACAGGTCCCCAGACACACATTCATTTGGGCCAAATATTAGTCCCAGTCCAACCCCAGACCCTTTCATTCTCCAGCACCTTTCTGATTCATATGGGATAAAGCAGAGGGATTTGCTCACTTGCTAGTTTTGTTATATTGGATTGGGGAAACGAAAGCCGTGATGCATCAGACTCCTTGTGCCAAAGTGCTCTTTTTATAGACAACCTTACAAAGGACTCATTGACTGATATAACAGGGAATGGTCCCCCCAATGAGTGTTGGCAGGCTACATTGCCTAGTTAGTAGAACCATATGAGTGTATTCTCTCAGAGTACAGTTTATACCATGTTCTGTTGCACATACTGTACCTTCTCCATAAAAACGATGTTGGTTATTTGTTTGCACTCTCATAAATTTACCCCTCAACCTTTGTCATTTAACTTTTCGGATCTTCGGGCGACACCATAAATCGTCAATTTGCTTTCCACTTTCCGCTATATCTATGTTAGTTTTAGCATCAAAATTGAAATAGAAAAAAAGGTTAGGCTTACATAATGTATATCTTTATTCAGTTCTGCTCTGTAGTCACATTGTTTCACGAGCTGAAACCTGCTGCCTGTATGTCATGCATCAGTGTGTATGAGTAGTCCTATTCTAGCAGCGCGAAGAAGACATCAAAGCAGCGCTGTGGAAGCACAGTAAATCTCAGGCACTTGGAAGGTGCCTCGTTCGTTACATCACCTAAGCTGACAATAAAGTTTCATTAGAAAGAACTGCATGCGGTTCCTGTTGGAATGGAAATAAATACTCTTGTATAGTCCACATAAATCAGAGCCGCTCTCTGCTCTCTTCCCTGGTCTCTCCTCTACCGTTGCCAACATGAGTAAAACATTTAAACGTGTTAACCCTCGCAAAGCTGCCGGCCCAGATGGCATCCCTAGCCGCGTCCTCAGACCCTGGGTCTCGACCGCACCCTGTGCAACTGGGTCCTAGACTTTCTGACAGGCCGCCCCCAAGTGGTGAGGGTAGGAAACAACATCTCCACCCCGCTGATCCTCAACACTGGGGCCCCACAAGGGTGCGTTCTCAGCCCTCTCTTGTACTCCCTGTTCACCCATCAATCAAAAGTATTTAAAAAGCCCTTCTTACATCTGCTGATGTTACAAAGTGCTGTACAGATACCCAGCCTAAAACCCCAAATAGCAAGCAATGCAGGTGTAGAAGCACGGTGGCTAGGAAAAACTCCTTGCTTGCTGTTTGGGGTTTTAGGCTGGGTTTCTGTACAGCACTCTGAGATATCAGCTGATGTACGAAGGGCTATATAAATAAATTTGATTTGATTTGGTTGTAGAGGGTGCAACAGATCAGAACCTCAGGAGTAAATGTCAGTTGGCTTTTCATAGACGATCATTCAGAGTATCTCTACCGCTCCTGCTGTCTCTAGAGAGTTGAAAACAGCAGGTCTGGGACAGGTAGTACGTCCAGTGAACAGGTCAGGATTCCATAGCCGCAGGCAGAACAGTTGAAACTGGAGCAGCAGCACGACCAGGTGGACTGGCGACAGCAAGAAGTCATCAGGCCAGGTAGTCCTGAGGCATGGTGCTAGGTCTCAGGTCCTCCAAGAGAGAGAGACAGAGAGAAAAAAAGAGAAAAATAGAGAGAAAAGAGAGCAAGAGAGAGATAATTAGATAGAGTAAACTTAAATTCACACAGGACACCAGATAAGACGAATAAATACTCAGAGAAATATAGCAGACTCACCCTAGCCTCCCAACACAAACTATTGCATTTTAAATACCGGAGGCTGAGACAGGAGGGGTCGGGAGACACTGTGGCCCCATCAGACGATACCTCCGGACAGGGCCAAACAGTCAGGATATAACCCCACCCACTTTGCCAAAGTACAGCCCCCACACCACTAGAGGGATATCTTCAACCACCAACTTACCATCCTGAGAAAAGGCTGAGTATTGCCCATTAAGATCTCCTCACAGCACGAACCCAAGGGGTTACGCCAACGCAGACAGGAAAATCACGTCAGTGATTCAACCCACTCAAGTGACGCACCCCTCCTAGGGACGGCATGGAAGAGCACCAGTAAGCCAGTGACTCAGATCCTGTAATAAGGTTTGAGGCAGAGAATCCCAGTGGACAGAGGGGAACTGGCCAGGCAGAGACAGCAAGGGCGGTTTGTTGCTCCTGGGCCATGACTGCGTGGCTTGATTACCAACCACGACGAGACGGCCTACAGGAAGGAGGTGAGGGCCCTTGGAGTGTGATGTTTGTAAGTTACCCTCTCACTCATCGTCAACAAAACAAAAGAGATGATCGTGGACTTCAGGAAACAGCAGAGGGAGCACCCCCCCCCTCCACATCGACGGGACAGTAGTGAAGAAAGTGGAAAGTTTTAAGTTCCTCGGCATACACATCGCGGACAAACTGAAATGGTCCACCCACACAGACAGAGCCTCTTCAACCTCAGGAGGCTGAAGAAATTTGGCTTGTCTCCTAACTTTTACAGATGCACAATCGAGAGCATCCTGTTCGGCTGTTTCACCACCTGGTACGGCAACTGCTCCGCCCACAACCGCAAGGCTCTCTAGTAGGTAGTGCGGTCTGCACAACGCATCACCGGGGGCAAAAGGCATCAAGGCTGGGACCGAGAGACTGAAAAAGAGCTTCTATCTCAAGGCCATCAGACTATTAGACAGCCATCACTAACACAGAGTGGCTGCTGCCAACATACAGACTCAAATCTCTGGCCACTTTAATAAATGTAATAAATTGGTTTAATAAAGGTATCACTAGTCATTTAAAAAAACGCCACTTTAATAATGTCTACATTTCCTACATTACTCATCTCATATGTATATACTGTATTCTATACCATCTACTGCATCTTGCCTATGCCGCACGGCCATCGCCCATCCATATGTGTATGTAAATATTCTTATTCATCCCTTTACATTTGTGTGTATAAGGTAGTTGTTGTGAATTTGTTAGATGACTTGTTAGATACTACTGCACTGTCGGAACTAGAAGCACAAGCATTTCGCTACACTCGCATTAACACTTGCTAACCATGTGTATGTGACCAATACAATTTGATTTGATTTGATTTATTGTCCTCCCAGACCTGTGAATGGATCTATCTGGGTTCAACTTCACACTCTCTCCCCACTCAACCCTCAGTCTGCACTCCCTAGGAATACATTTAGAGATGTCTTTATTTCTTTAGAATTGCAGAGTCTATTTAAAATATAAATCCTCCTTACTCTAAAATATTCATCGAAACATCTGGAAAGATCTGCTTTGTAGAAGAAGAGGAACATGGTTATGGCTAATAGGTGTCTGTTCACATGACTATATTTGTTAGGGGACCTATACTATTCTTACTGTAATCACCACAAAGGTTGCATTCCAAATTCCCTTTTATTCCCTTTATATTACACTGTGCACTACTGTTGACCAGGGCTATTTGGGCTCAGGGTGCCTATATCTGATGCTTCAGTTGAGGAGCTGGTGGATAACCTCAATGAACCACAGTCTCATTCCTGTACTCTGCACCTCCGAGGGGAGCAGACCATAAACCAGGGTGATAGCCCTGCCTGTAAAGGAGATGGACCAGAGATAATGTGAATGGAAAGAAAGCTTGTTCCCTGCAGTTTAGCCCCTCCTCCTTTCCCCCTTATCCCCCCCTGATACAGCTGTAGGTGTGCTGCCTCACATTGACACTGAGAGGACTGGGGTCAGGTGTCAGTCAATGTTGGGGGTGCAGTGCGAATGTCAGAACACAGGAGAGCCTTGTAGCCCCCTACCCCCATCAAACACTTCCTTCTCGTGTTGGCTTACTTCTTGCCTTATCAACCCACTTCCTGTCTCTCTGTCTGTCACCATGGTAGCCCTGACCTTGTGACATGAGGTTGCCAGGTTAGAGTCACTCAGGATGCTCAGGCTCTTTTCCTGGATGCATCTGCACCCCTGTACTTCTGTGCTGGGCCTAGAAAGGCAGAAGAGGCACCATAAACCATTGATTTCCACTTTAAAGATGCACTATGCAGAAATCTCTACACCAGTTCCTGGTTGCTAAAATTCGAATAGTTTTCCTAATTTCAGTTTGTGACAAAACAAGCAAGTATCATGTGAAGAATCATTGCACCATCTAAACCGCTGTGAAATATATTTTCCATAAAAAAAATATTGTATTTTCAGCTGTTTGAAGCTGGTGTACAAAAACAAAAGTTAAAAACACAAAAACAAAACTTAAGAATGTGAAGCAAAGAAATAGTGCACATAGAACTGATCTACCACTTCTTAGACTTGTTTTCAATGAGAATGACAGATCTATAATACACAGTTCTCTGTGAATTTGGTCAGGTCATCCAAAAAGTGACATATTGTAGCTTTAAAATTTTTGAACTAATGTTTGAACTACAAAAATGTCCATTAATTATAATCCACATAATAATTCACATTTCCTTTTGCTGCAGGATTATTTTCCTGATTTAGCAAACTGGCTCAAATTAAGTTCCTACATCTGTATAGATCTTGGCAGAAAATTTTAAACACATTTAGGTGGAAGACATTGCCCAAATTGAAGGTGGTAATGTTTTGTGTGAAACCAAATCCTCTGTTTTCAGACTTGATATTTACATATACAGTACCAGTCAAAAGTTTGAACACAACTACTCATTCCAGAGTTTTTCTTTATTTGTACTATTTTCTACATTGTAGGATAATAGTAAAGACATAACAACTATGAAATAATACATATGAAATCATGTAGAAACAAATCAAATATATTTGATATTCTTCAAAATAGCCACCCTTTGCCTTGATGATAGCACACTCTTGGCATTATCTCAACCAGCTTCATGAGGTAGTCACCTGGAATGCATTTCTATTAACAGGTGTGCCTTGTTAAAAGTTAATTTGTGGAATTTCTTTCCTTTTCAATGCATTTGAGACATTCAGTTGTGTTATGGCAAGGTAGAGGCGGCATGCAGAAATAGCCCTATTTGGTAAAAGACCAAGTGCATATTGTGGCAAAAACAGCTCAAATAAGCAAAAAGAAATAACAGTCCATCATTACTTTAAGACATGAAGGTCAGTCATTCTGGAAAATTTCAAGAACTTTGAAAGTTTCTTCAAGTGCTGTCGCAAAAACCATCAAGTGCTATGATACAACTGGCTCTCATGAGGACCGCAACAGGAAAGAAAGGCCCAGAGTTATTAGAGTTCATTAGAGTTACCAGCCTCAGAAATCGGCAATTAACTGCACCTCTGTTATCAAAGGGTGGCTACTTTGAAGAATCTCAACATATTTTGATTTGTTTAACACTTTTTTGGTTACTACATGATTTCATATGTGTTATTTCATAGTTTATATGTCTTTACTATTATTCTACAATGTAGAAAATAGTAAAAATAAAGAAAAACTCTTGAATGAGTAGGTGTGTCCAAATATTTGACTGGTACTGTATATCTACTTTTCCAGTATAAGTGCAAGAAGAAAATCTTGGAGAGAAGCATTGCGTAGTAAATTCATCCAGTACGCAGTCTGACAGTTGGCGTCTCTCAGAAGCCCTCTCCCTCTGAGAAACACATATCTCTAGTTGCACCTCAGATGCCTCTTGTCTCATTTAGCTGCAAGGAGGTTAAACGGAGCATGATTGTTTACCTGCGTATTCGTGAGGCAGAAAGACGGTGGTGCCCATCTCATTATGAAAAGGACAAGTTTGTTGGCAGTGGACAGCTGTGTATTTTTTATTTTGTTCAACATGGTGGTAGCTGAGGCCTATTTGCTGCTATTTGTCGCTTTATAAAGAGCCTGAGATTGAAAAGATGAGTAGCATAACCCTCATTCTGTCCTCCTCTCCTCTCATTATCCCTCTCCTCCTCTCCTACTCCCCTCCTCCCCATTCTGACCAGCCAGGGGACCTGAGAGAGGCTGAGCCCTCCTCCCTCCCCTCATACAGCTCAGTAGTTCTGTCACGGCCAGTAAACTGCGTCTGCCATGGGAGCAGCGCGGGTAGGCGACTTTGTCAGCACACACACACATACACACATACACTGGGCTTTAAGCAGAATTGCACCAGCAGAGAGATAGAGAGAGCTAGGATAAATAATTGAAGTGTGCATTCTGTACTTTGGTGAATTTTAAAGCTGTATTCTGCAGAGGCTGTAAATGTCGGGGAGAAGGAGACGTTAATGATTCATGGGCTGCTTTTATCTGCTTTGGTTCAGGTCACTGTCCTGAAGGAACTCAGGGCATCGGGGAGAGGGGGAGAGGCAGGAAAGGTGGGGTGTCATGACCGAAAAGATTAGCCTGTTTCTCGCCTCAGTGTGTTTGTGTGTGTGTCAGTTCTCAGTGAAAAACGCGCCCGCACAGATGACATTTTTGCCAAAGAAAACGTTAAACCAAATATTATGGCTGAGCTGCCTGCCCAGTTGAACTTTTTTGCTATAAATATTTGAGGTGAAATTGATGGATATTCTTTTATCACAGGGATTTAATTTCTGAAAATGTGTTCCAAATGATGGAATAGGGTGCCATTTGGACACACCCCTATAGTCCAACACATTTAGGAAAATGTGCCTTTCTGACTGCTTTGATTACTATGTTTCTGTTTTACCTTTATTTAACCAGGCAAGTCAGTTAAGAACAAATTCTTATTTTCAATGACCACCTAAGAACAGTGGGTTAACTGCCTGTTCAGGGGCAGAACAACAGATTTGTACCTTGTCAGCTCGGGGATTTGAACTTACAACCTTTCAGTTACTAGGCCAACACTCAAACCACGAGGCTATCCTGCCGCACATATGATTTCTCTTTTCCAAATTAAGTGTCCAATAAATGTGATATTGAAACAAAAAATTAACAATTATCAAAATGTTATGCGTTCCAATTCTAACACTTGTAATTTCTCAATATCTAATGAATAATAACATGTGGCTATATCCAGACAGCAATGAATCAAATCGTGGTTCTAAAATACTCTATTAGATGTCGTTCCAAATTCTGATCCAGGTAAGCTTTATAAGCATATTGTTCCACTGCGGATTTTCACAAAAGAAGGATCGTTTTTTCCTGCTGAGGAAATGTTGTTAACATAGGTTTAATATGTTGTTGTTGTTTTTTTACAAGCGGTACAGTGCGCTATTGGGATTAACATGGGTAACCGGATCACGGGACTGTCAAATGAAATGACAGAACCTGGGAAATTAGGCCCTTCAAATGTTTTCCTCCAATGTCGCACTATTGCAATTCCACAAAATACATAACATGCACAGCAGCAGATTAGCCAAAATGTTATAACATTATCCGAACAGGTTGTTTGCATAGAAGCATTTAGCCTAGCATATTTACTTCATATTTACTTCACACAAAGTCACCATTAATTCAAAGCACACGTGTAATTGACACTGAACAACTGCACACACGACCCAAATGCAATTAATAAAACCTGCAAGGAAACCTAGAGTATAGACTATAAACGTGTGTGCCTCTTTGAGCAGTCATTGTGACTCTTCAGACAGTCACACATTTGATAGGCCTTCGCACAATTCACTACATAGGCATCTCTGTCACAGACATTCAATCTGTTGTGTTAACAACTCAGAGAGGCATGAGGGAGAATTCAACTTTCCTTTCCTAGAGCTATTTCTATATCCAGTCCCATTCCCACTGAAATCCAAAATCCTGACTCCTGTCTCGCTTGAAAATTCCTAACTTTATTCTGTAATCCATAGTTTGCAATGCATTATCAAAGCATGTCTCTCGCCTATGCATGTCAAAATACCGGTATAACGTGTCCCACGATTCTCTGCGATGTCTCTTAGGCCAATTTGCTGCCCATATGAGAGCTTCGGTAGAGAATGTGTGGTCAACAAACGGGATGATAGTACAGTAGATATGGATTTTTTTAAACAGTTGGTATAGTTTAAGATGCCTTAAACTATTTCCTCTCTTCATATCCTTGTTTTTCATGAGCTGATCTGCTATCTGTATAGATCATCAACTCGATTTTGCCAAATATAGCAGATATTCTGTCATTCGTTGAAGGAGGTTATGACTGACGATACAATGTTTGTATGATTTGACAACGCTATACTCGGGGTGCGCTCTGTGTCGAGATAGCCTACTGCTGAATTGTTTTATTTGATTTAACCTCTATTTAACTAGGCATGCGCTGAATTATTTAAGGAAGATGATAAAGCTTGGATTTTATGAACAGCCTGTTTATCAATTCACAACAATGACATTTGCGATCAAAGATAGTTACTCTATCATTACAAAGTATTTTTTATTTTCTCTGAAGATCTCTGGGTTTCCGTAGCCCTTTGGCTGCATTAGGAAACACTTGGAGAGACATCCATTCCCTCGCTCTACACAACTGTCAATACTCTCGGAGAAGTGGTTGAGTGTAGGTGCTGATGTGATGCTGTACATTCCACCCTTGCTTCTCTGGATAGTAGTAAAGCTGGCCAACATACTATAGCCGCCTGCTAAGGAATAAAGTGTTACATGTGTTTTGTATTTTCTCAGTCTCACATTTGGTGTGTTTTGAGCTGTATTATTATTATTATGTATTGTCAAAGTTTATATGTCGTCATTAATTTGCTTCTTATCCTATCCATTTCTTCTACACTCCTCTCCTCAGGGAGCTGATGCCCAAGACCCTGGAGGGCCAGATCACCATGGAGAAGACCCCCAGCTACTTTGTGACCAGAGAGGCCCCGGCCCGGATCTCCGCCATGTCCCGGGACACCAAGCTTATTGTGGTGGTGCGGGACCCCGTCACCAGGGCCATCTCTGACTACACGCAGACGCTGTCCAAGAAGCCTGACATTCCCACCTTCGAGAGCCTGACCTTCAAAAACAGGACTACAGGGCTCATCGACACATCCTGGAGCGCCATCCAGATCGGCATCTATGCCAAGCACCTGGACAACTGGCTGCAGTACTTCCCCATGGGTCAGATCCTGTTTGTGAGCGGAGAGCGTCTGATCAGCGACCCGGCCGGAGAGCTGGGCCGGGTGCAGGACTTCCTGGGACTCAAGAGGATCATCACAGACAAACACTTCTACTTCAACCAGACCAAGGGCTTCCCCTGCCTCAAGAAGGCTGAGGGCAGCAGCAAACCCCACTGCCTGGGCAAAACCAAAGGGCGGACCCACCCCAACATCCACCCTGAGGTGGTGCAGAGGCTACGGGACTTCTACAGACCTTTCAACATGAAGTTCTACCAGATGACAGGACAGATATTTGGTTGGGACGATTGACTGGGCCTCAAGTACTGGATGGTCAGTGGAGAACACTGAGGACTATTGACACTACCAAATTACTGTGTGACATCCACAATACTAAGCCTATATTTGTCAATGAGAGAGAAGAAAGTAGCCTAATCTGCTCTTACTGGTAAGCCAGATATGCAATATGTTTCACTGTGTTACGTATTCCTCTATCTGAACTGCCTCAAAACCAGTATCAGCAGCCTACAAGATGCTGGTTGAATAAAATGCATAGAGCTGGATTGACCCTCATGTGGTGGTTCCAATACAGAAAGATACTGTAGGTACTGTCTCTACATCTCTACAAGGTTTTACCAGCACTATCAGAGTGAAGTGTTTTCTGTTTGGAACCATCCAGTGCTGCAGAAGACAAATATGCAGTCGTGTTACTGAAATGTTATTTGAAATGGCACAGAGAGACGTTGGATATACAGTCTTGTCTGAGTGGTTCTATGCCATACTTTAAAGCAAACCTAGCTGCTTTGCATTTTTTCTAGAAAATATTGAAAAAATAAATACATGTTATTTATTTAAGATGATGTACACATGCAGTATATAATATACATATTTTGAATAACTTTCATCACTGATAATATTATTTCATATTATGTTGTATATGCCTCTAGAGAGTTACATTTGTTTTATACTGTACAACATATTTTTTGCTTTGTCAAGTTATTCATTTTAATTTGTATATTCTTTACATTACATTGATGCGGTTACGACACCCTTTCCCGCTGAGCTTGCAATTCCAATCCTGTGAGGGTTTGTTATTCCGAGGGTAGTTTCCCCACATTAATTTAATGGAGTTAATTGAATTACAGTGTAGCGCAAGAGACAGAGCAAAGATAGCACTTACTGGATGTGTCCAATGGCACCCTATTCCCTATATAGTGCACTACTTTTGACCAGGGCCCATAGGGATTAGGGTGCCATTTGGATGGATAATCAGTCAGCTGTTGTATCATCAACAGAAACTCCTCAACTAATGTTATAACGAGACCTCCAGTGGGCCTATCCAAATGATTCCTCAAATTTCCTCTTCGACATGCCTCCTTGTGAACTGAATACAGTTGATGTCAGTCTGCCTTCCTTGCCTCGGAGGCATCCGTGGATGGTGGTCTCTCTCTCTGTGTTAAGAAGAGCTATAGCACAATGGTGAAGTTGTGTTTCTGATTTATATCTGCCTGGTTGTATTGTAAGCTTCCAAAAGATCCTCTCTTTTCTCAAAGCAGATGTGTCTCAAAGGGACACTTAATCATGGTCAGTGTTTTCTATAGGAGTTCAGTGGGAAACATAAACCTTAGGTTTTATGCAATCTGCCATCCGTCTTTATCATACATACATACTGTTATGATTGTGTCTATTTAATTTGAATTCATGTTGGATTGATTAAGCACACTATTAATAAAAGATAACAGTTATATAAACATCTGGTGAGTGACATTTGTGAAATCCTTTTTATCATCACCATTCTGCCTGTTCTTATGCTTTAAAACAGGTATTCAATGGACTAAAGTACATGCAGATTTATTCCTATGAGGTTGCAGTGTTAGAGTATTGTACTGTAGCTTCAAAGTACAAGAACAACAACGAGCTACCCAAAATGGCGATCCTTCATAGATTCATAGCAAAATAGAGTACGTGATTAGCCATTCAGTTATTAACTTGACACAAGTAGGCATGCATGATTGCCATTTTGTGAAGCCAATTGAGTTCCTGCATTGTGTACATACATACAGAGGGCATAAATGAGGCTTAACAGATTTTAGAAAAACCTGACTTTGTTGACTTGCGTGAGGCGAAACAATAATGAGTGGTGTATGTGGTGAGTTACGAGGTAGGTAAGGTAATTGTAATGACTGGGAACCTCCCTACTATGTTGTGTAGAATATCCACATCTCAGGGAATCATTCGCGAGCTAGTGATGTTAGATGGCCCGAATGTCTGGCGAATATCAAAACTCACGCCAACTTTACGACGGTTTTGCACCAAGCTTTTCGCTTCAGATGTTTTTATTTGCTCTACCACGTACCTGCCTGGTAAGGTTGAACACCTACTCTCCTACTCAGCCTCCCGAAGTAAAAGCTCAGCCCAAGTGGGTGTGACACCTACTCCCGTTGCCTGCTGCACTGCTGCTTGGATCCCACCCGGCGGGCTGTTCCCTGTCTGCCCTGGCCTGTCTCCCCCTGTCTGGTACAGGTACCCCCGCCACACTCCCCCCTCTCTCCATAGCTTACGCTGGCCTCCAGCCACACGCACATACACATACACACACACCGCAGACTTTTGACTGATATGAATTTTATGTTGGGTAATTAACTTGTGTAGGCTAGTTAACTTATTATGTGAGCTTATTCAGAAACACTTTAACTAACTACTATAGGCCAACTATTTATTTATTTTATCTCACTTTTATAGCCTACTGGACTCATAGAGAGCTACTCTCTCAAGTTATCTTGTTGGGATGAGTGATTTTTTGAACAATGGCTAGCCCCAAGTTGTTTTATTATTTTCTTGTGATTTGTACTATTTGCCCTATGACTCCCAACCATAGAATGATGCGTCCTTTATTTAAAGTGGGTGATCAAGCTGATACTAACTGATGTAAGCCAATTCATATCTTGCCCTGTTATAATCAACTGTGAAATAATAATCAACTGACTGGCTTTCTTGATGTCTATAGTATTCTCTTTGGTATGTAATCTGGTTTCCTAAACCTAAATGTCCTAATGATGTCACCATTGCCCTTGATTCTAAGCAATGTTGTGCTGCTATTTTTATTGATTTGGCCAAAGCTTTTGACATGGTAGACCATTCCATTCTTGTGGACTGGCTAAGGAGTATTGGTGTCTCTGAGGGGTCTTTGGCCTATTTTGCTAACTACCTCTCTCAAAGAGTGCAATATATAAAGTCAGACAATCTGCTGTCTCAGCCACTGCCTATCACCAAGGGATTACCCCAAGGCTCGATCATAGGTCCCACACTCTTCTCAATTTACATCAACAACATAGCTCAGATAGCTCTCTCATTCATTTATATGCAGATGATACAGTCTTATACTCAGCTGGCCCCTCCCCGGATTTTGTGTTGAATGCTCTACAACAAAGCTTTCTTAGTGTCCAACAAGCTTTCTCTGCCGTTAACCTTGTTCTGAACACCTCCAATACAAAGGTCATGTTCTGTTCTGCCAGTTACATTCTGTTAAAAGTCCCCAAAACACACACATCCCTGGGTCATTCCTCATTTCAGTTCGCTGCAGCTAGTGACTGGAACGAGCTGCAAAAAACACTCAAACTGGACAGTTTTATCTCCAGCTCTACATTCAAAGGATCAATCATGGCCACTCTTACTGACACTTGTGGCTGCTTCGCATGAGGTATTGTTGTCTCTACCTTTTTTGCCCTTTGTGTTGTTGTCTTTGCCCAAAAATGTTTGTACCATGTTTGTTCTGCTACCATGTTGTGCTGCTGCCATGTTGTGTTGCTACCGTGTTGTGGTCATGTTGTGTTGCTGCCATGCTGTGTTGTTGTCTTAGGTCTCTCTTTATGTAGTGTTGTGGTGTTTTTCTTGTCGTGATGTGAGTTTTGTCCTACATTTTCAGTTTTTAATCCCAGCCCCTGTCCCCACAGGAGGCCTTTTGCCTTTTGGTAGGCCGTCATTGTAAATACGAATTTGTTCTTAACTGACTTGCGTAGTTAAATAAAGGTTCAATCAAAATGTAATAAAAATAATATGAACATTGGAGTGCTGTTGATCTCTCCCTGTCTCTCTCACCATACTGTACGTACAAACACAGTAGCTAATAGCCCCTCTCCCATCTCCCCCGGTACACTTTCACTTATTGTCTCTGCTTATCTCTACCAAGCCTTCAGGACAGAATGTCAAAAGAGGGTTCAAGGATGCTGAAAGATGCTTTCCATCTAAAAGCCTTATTTTTGGACTGCCTCGTCCCTTGCGGGGTGAGGACTGAGGACCTAGTCCAAAGGGCTTGTAGAGCACAGCCTTAAGGGTGTGGTGACTGCACTCCGCATGTCCCCTGGCTCTGAAACGCTGAGTGTGAACTGGTTGCTAATGTGTATGGGTTAAGAGGGTGCACTGGCAACCACAGATGACGCTCCAGGGAAGGAAGGTTTTGTCTTCTCTCAAGAGAAACACTAGCCACTCTATATCGCTTGGTGCCCTCACTTATTTGAGTTCCTCTAGAATTTAGACCTTGGGGTTGATTCAGTCATTATCGCAGAAGATCCTTTGAAATATAAAGGTAATTCCCGATTGAGCTGACATATTCAGTGTTTACCGTGAATGCAGTTTCCGCGAACGTGAGAACATTAACTTTAAATTACATTATAGCGGAATTTCTGCGATGCGGATTGAAACTAGGCCATTCTCTCTTTCTGTCACGAGAATTATGTTCTCAATGTTCATAAAACCAATTGAATTAATTACTCAGCCTGAAACCCAGAATTTGTAAGAAACTGGTTGAAATGAATCAGACGGAGGCCCAGACAGAAAGTGTATCTACGAGAGCGGGCTAGCTTGTTGTACAAAACAATTCATTTTATACTTGCTTCTCACGCACACCTTCACACAAAAATACACCCACACAAACGTATGCACACACATTCACACAAACATACGTACACACATTCACACAAACATACGCACACACATACTTCCACACAAAAGAGAAGGTATCCGACGCACATACTGTCTCACTACCCAGCCGACAGAGATTAGGGAGACCTTGTCCTTGTGACATCCCGTTCTCTCCCAAAGCTCGAGTCAGGTCAGCACCGAATATTGCTCAGACAGTCTGTGCTCAAGACACTATAATAGACATATTGTTTGACTAACTAAAAGTACACACATCATTAATTATAACTTTATGATTCTAGTCAATATCTACAATTATATGGTTTCTGAGTGGAGTATTCTAATCATTCCTGTAAAGCTATATATTCCATCAATACATCCACCCTTTATGATTAAATAATACACACTGATACCTCATATACTTTATGGAAACATAAATGGTATCCAAGAACATTTCAAACCAATACATGTACAGTGCCTTGCGAAAGTATTCGGCCCCCTTGAACTTTGCGACCTTTTGCCACATTTCAGGCTTCAAACATAAAGATATAAAACTGTATTTTTTTGTGAAGAATCAACAACAAGTGGGACACAATCATGAAGTGGAACAACATTTATTGGATATTTCAAACTTTTTTAACAAATCAAAAACTGAAAAATTGGGCGTGCAAAATTATTCAGCCCCTTTACTTTCAGTGCAGCAAACTCTCTCCAGAAGTTCAGTGAGGATACATACAATAATAATGTCCTCCTGTATCTGTGAAAGGGGGAAATCTGGATGTAATGGGAACATGGGGATACAGATAATGCAGATCAATGCAACTGTCATTGTCTGGCTTCCCTGCATTCATGAACAGCTTTACCATATAGGCCATTCCCCTGGGTGTATCAATTCCATCAAATGGAAAGGGAATAGTTGTCAACTGAGGTTTTGCTGTGGCGCAGGCATAACATTCTTCTTTCGCTACTGATCTGGCTGAATACTGAATCCATTCTAACCATAGGTTAGAATCCCCATAACCAGTTTCCACCTCAATCACTTCCTTAAGATCTTTCATCTGCACTATCTGCACTGGCCCTTGGCTCTGGATCTGTTTTGTCAGGGGCTCTGCTTGTATTCTGGCTGACTATAGAGCTATCACTTGCCCTAACTTCTTCTACCCGGAATGGGTACTATGGTGTCCACCAAAACCCAATCAAACCCAACATAGATCCTCCTTCTTTACGTTTTTTAATGGTCATTCGTACCTTTATGCAATACTTCTCTCACTCCGGATTGCAGTTAAAACCCCTCACCTTCACTATACTCCACCTCCTTCCATACTGGGTAAGCCGATTCATGTAGCCCTCTCTCTGTGTGGGCTATGACCTGCTTCCATGAACTACACGGGGACCTGCACAGATATCTTCCATAATGGCTCATAGTCCTACACTGCCAAGGAGTCAGAGACCCCATTTGGTCTACATAGACCTCCACTGAGACATCCTTCCCAATTTCCACTCTCACTTCCTGTTTATCCAGATCAAGTGATCTCTTATGCTTGGTTAATACAAAATCCTCATCATCTTGTTGTACCAAGATGGCATAGCAGTCTTTTGTCCTTGTCTTGTCGTGTCCCGTATATATATATATATATTTACAACTTTTTTCATACATTTTTTTATTTAAATTTTCCATAAACTCATCCTCAAAACACTCTCCTGCAACCCGCCTCACCAATTTATATTTATAAAAAAGTATTATTTACCTCAAATCTGTAATCATCCAAGAAGCTAGCCAGAAACTCCAAACTCGAAGAAGCTAGCCAGAAACTAGCCAGAAGCTAGCCAGAAACTAGCCAGAAGCTAGCCAGGAGCTAGCCAGAAGATAGCTAGGAGCAAGCCAGGAGCTAATCCAGAAGCTAATCACAAGCTAGGTCAGAAGCTAGCCAGAAACTAGCCAGAAGCTAATCCAGAAGCTAATCAGAAGCTAGTTAAAGCTTTCGTCGATTCCGGAGCAAACATCAGTTGTTCCGGAGCTAGCCAGTTGAGGAGTTCCATCAATCACTCCTGGGCTGCGGTCACCTATCCGGACACGTTTTGCTGCCTACGCGGAGCCCCACCGGGCCTTCACGGCTGAACTGCCGACGTTGTCTCCCAGAGGGAGTTATCCGTCTGGTTCCTCCGTCGCGACGTTGCCTGGGCGCCCATCTACGGCCTGCTAGCCATTAGCTGTCTTATCGGCTGCTATCTGAATAGATAATCGGACCATTTATTTATTTATTTTTATTTTTATTATTATTTTTTCTTCTTCTTGGGCCTCTAGCTATATCTATTGTTTTTATTTTTGTTGTTGTCGTGTGATTTGGATTGGTCCCCTCGACCACACGGAACCCCACTAATCTACTGACGGAGCGCAAGAGGTGGCTAATAACAGACGTCCATCGAATGCGAGCTTGCTACCGATGGCCCGGCTGGCTGTCTGGATTGCCGTGACCCCCAACCAACCTCTCCACTCTCTGGACCCTTTTGATCACTCGACTAAGCATGCCTCTCCTTAATGTCAATATGCCTTGTCCATTGCTGTTCTGGTTAGTGTTTATTGGCTTATTTCACTGTAGAGCCTCTAGTCCTGCTCACCATACCTTATCCAACCTATTAGTTCCACCACCCACACATGCAATGACATCTCCTGGTTTCAATGATGTTTCTAGAGACAATATCTCTCTCTTCATCACTCAATACCTAGGTTTACCTCCACTGTATTCACATCCTACCATACCTTTGTCTGTACATTATACCTTGATGCTATTTTATCGCCCCCAGAAACCTCCTTTTACTCTCTGTTCCAGACGTTCTAGACGACCAATTCTTATTGCTTTCAGCCGCACCCTTATTCTACTCCTCCTCTGTTCCTCTGGTGATGTAGAGGTGAATCCAGGCCCTACAGTGCCTTGCTCCACTCCTATTTCCCAGGCGCTCTCTTTTGACAACTTCTGTAACCTTAATAGCCTTGGTTTCATGCATGTTAACATTAGAAGCCTCCTCCCTAAGTTTTCTCTATTCACTGCTTTAGCACACTCTGCCAACCCGTATGTTCTAGCTGTGTCTGAATCCTGGCTTAGGAAGACTACCAAAAATTTGGAAATTTTAATTCCAAACTACAACCTTTTCAGACAAGATAGAACTGCCAAAGGGGGCGGTGTTGCAATCTACTGCAAAGATAGCCTGCAGAGTTCTGTCCTACTATCCAGGTCTGTACCCAAACAATTTGAACTTCTACTTTTAAAAATCCACCTCTCTAAAAACAAGTCTCTCACCGTTGCAGTCTGCTATAGATCACCCTCTGCCCCAGTTGTGCTCTGGACACCATATGTGAACTGATTGCCCCCCATCTATCTTCAGAGCTCGTGCTGCTAGGCGACCTAAACTGGAACATGCTTAACACCCCAGCCATCCTACAATCTAAACTTGATGCCCTCAATCTCACACAAATTATCAATGAACCTACCAGGTACCTCCCCAAAGCCTTAAACACGGGCACCCTCATAGATATCATCCTAACCAACTTGCCCTCTAAATACACCTCTGCTGTCTTCAACCAAGATCTCAGCGATCACTGCCTCATTGCCTGCATCCGTAATGGGTCAGCGGTCAAACGACCCCAACTCATCACTGTAAAACGCTCCCTGAAACACTTCAGCGAGCAGGTCTTTCTAATCGACCTGGCCGGGGTATCCTGGAAGGATATTGATCTCATCCCGTCAGTAGAGGATGCCTGGATATTTTTTTTAAATGCCTTCCTAACCATCTTAAATAAACATGCCCCATTCAAGAAATTTAGAACCAGGAACAGATATAGCTCTTGGTTCTCCCCAGACCTGACTGCCCTTAATCAACACAAAAACATCCTATGGCGTTCTGCATTAGCATCGAACAGCCCCCGTGATATGCAGCTGTTCAGGGAAGCTAGAAACCATTATACACAGGCAGTTAGAAAAGCCAAGGCTAGCTTTTTCAAGCAGAAATTTGCTTCCTGCAACACTAACTCAAAAAAGTTCTGGGACACTGTAAAGTCCATGGAGAATAAGAACACCTCCTCCCAGCTGCCCACTGCACTGAAGATAGGAAACACTGTCACCACTGATAAATCCACCATAATTGAGAATTTCAATAAGCATTTTTCTACGGCTGGCCATGCTTTCCACCTGGCTACTCCTACCCCGGTCAACAGCACTGCACCCCCCACAGCAACTCGCCCAAGCCTTCCCCATTTCTCCTTCTCCCAAATCCGTTCAGCTGATGTTCTGAAAGAGCTGCAAAATCTGGACACCTACAAATCAGCCGGGCTAGATAATCTGGACCCTTTCTTTCTAAAATTATCTACCGAAATTGTTGCCACCCCTATTACTAGCCTGTTCAACCTCTCTTTCGTGTCGTCTGAGATCCCCAAAGATTGGAAAGCAGCTGCGGTCATCCCCCTCTTCAAAGGGGCGGGACACTCTTGACCCAAACTGCTACAGACCTATATCTATCCTACCATGCCTTTCTAAGGTCTTCGAAAGTCAACAAACAGATTACCGACCATTTCGAATCTCACCATACCTTCTCTGCTATGCAATCTGGTTTCAGAGCTGGTCATGGGTGCACCTCAGCCACACTCAAGGTCCTAAACGATATCTTAACCGCCATCGATAAGAAACATTACTGTGCAGCTGTGTTCATTGATCTGGCCAAGGCTTTCGACTCTGTCAATCACCACATCCTCATCTGCAGATTCGACAGCCTTGGTTTCTCAAATGATTGCCTCGCTTGGTTCACCAACTACTTCTCTGATAGAGTTCAGTGTGTCAAATCGGAGGGTCTGCTGTCCGGACCTCTGGCAGTCTCTATGGGGGTGCCACAGGGTTCAATTCTTGGACCGACTCTCTTCTCTGTATACATCAATGAGGTCGCTCTTGCTGCTGGTGAGTCTCTGATCCACCTCTACGCAGACAACACCATTCTGTATACTTCTGGCCCTTCTTTGGACACTGTGTTAACAACCCTCCAGCCAAGCTTCAATGCCATACAACTCTCCTTCTGTGGCCTCCAATTGCTCTTAAATACAAGTAAAACTAAATGCATGCTCTTCAACCGATCGCTACCCGCCCCTACCCGCCTGTCCAACATCAATACTCTGGACGGCTCTGATTTAGAATACGTGGACAACTACAAATACTTAGGTGTCTGGTTAGACTGTAAACTCTCCTTCCAGACCCATATCAAATATCTCCAATCCAAAGTTAAATCTAGAATTGGCTTCCTATTTCGCAACAAAGCATCCTTCACTCATGCTGCCAAACATACCCTTGTAAAATTGACCATCCTACCAATCCTAGATTTTGGCAATGTCATTTACAAAATAGCCTCCAATACCCTACTCAACAAATTGGATGCAGTCTATCACAGTGCAATCCGTTTTGTCACCAAAGCCCCATATACTACCCACCATTGCGACCTGTACGCTCTCGTTGGCTGGCCCTCGCTTCATACTCGTCGCCAAACCCACTGGCTCCATGTCATCTACAAGACCCTGCTAGGTAAAGTCCCCCCTTATCTCAGCTCGCTGGTCACCATAGCATCTCCCACCTGTAGCACACGCTCCAGCAGGTATATCTCTCTAGTCACCCCCAAAACCAATTCTTTCTTTGGCCGCCTCTCCTTCCAGTTCTCTGCTGCCAATGACTGGAACGAACTACAAAAAGCATTGAAACTGGAAACACTTATCTCCCTCACTAGCTTTAAGCACCAACTGTCAGAGCAGCTCACAGATTACTGCACCTGTACATAGCCCACCTATATTTTAGCCCAAACAACTACCTCTTTCCCTACTGTATTTAATTTATTTATTTATTTTGCTCCTGTGCACCCCATTATTTTTATTTCTACTTTGCACATTCTTCCATTGCAAATCTATCATTCCAGTGTTTTACTTGCTATATTGTATTTACTTTGCCACCATGGCCTTTTTTTGCCTTTACCTCCCTTATCTCACCTCATTTGCTCACATCGTATATAGACTTGTATATGCTGTATTATTGACTGTATGTTTGTTTTACTCCATGTGTAACTCTGTGTCGTTGTATGTGTCGAACTGCTTTGCTTTATCTTGGCCAGGTCGCAATTGTAAATGAGAACTTGTTCTCAACTTGCCTACCTGGTTAAATAAAGGTGAAATAAATAAAATCTAAACTATGGGTCAAGTTACCACCTTCTGCTTTCTCGGGATGGGTCATGGTGTATTTAGGAATATTGCTCCCACAATAAGACAGCTCAGACCAATCAGCACTCCTGTAAAGCCCCACCCTTTCCCGGAGAACATATCCTCAGCTAGAGGCCAGCCCACACTTTCACTTCTATGAACGCTGACAGGGAGGATAGGGCGGCGTCAGGGAATCTTCGTTAGAGAGGTAACCCCCGAACCCTATTTCCATCGGTCCTTCTCCTAACTCTGTGATTGTTCGACAGTGTCAGTGTTGTCTTACCCTCTTGCAATGTGTGATATGAAACCAGGTAGCCCCTCCTAGGCCACAACTACCTAGCCCCTCCTAGGCCACAACTACCAAGCCTCTCCTAGGCCACAACTACCTAGCCCCTCCTAGGCCACAACTACCTAGCCCCTCCTAGGCCACAACTACCTAGCCCCTCCCAGGCCACAACTACCTAGCCACTCCTAGGCCACAACTACCTAGCCCCTCCTAGGCCACAACTACCTAGCCCCTCCTAGGCCACAACTACCAAGCCTCTCCTAGGCCACAACTACCTAGCCCCTCCTAGGCCACAACTACCTAGCCCCTCCTAGGCCACAACTACCTAGCCCCTCCTAGGCCACAACTACCAAGCCCCTCCTAGGCCACAACTACCTAGCCACTCCTAGGTCACAACTACCTAGCCCCTCCTAGGCCACAACTACCAAGCCCCTCCTAGGCCACAACTACCTAGCCCCTCCTAGGCCACAACTACCTAGCCCCTCCTAGGCCACAACCATCTAGCCCCTCCTAGACCACAACCACCTAGCCCCTCCTAGGCCACAACTACCTAGCCCCTCCTAGGCCACAACTACCTAGCCCCTCCTAGGCCACAACTACCAAGCCCCTCCCAGGCCACAACTAACTAGCCACTCCTAGGCCACAACTACCTAGCCCCTCCTAGGCCACAACTACCTAGCCCCTCCTAGGCCACAACTACCTAGCCCCTCCTAGGCCACAACTACCTAGCCCCTCCTTGGCCACAACCATCTAGCCCCTCCTAGGCCACAACTACCTAGCCCCTCCTAGGCCACAACTACCTAGCCCCTCCTAGGCCACAACTACCTTGCCCCTCCTAGGCCACAACTAGCTAGCAACTCCTAGGCCACAACTACCTAGCCCCTCCTAGGCCACAACTACCTAGCCCCTCCTAGGCCACAACTACCTAGCCCCTCCTAGGCCACAACTACCTAGCCCCTCCTAGGCCACAACTACCAAGCCCCTCCTAGGCCACAACTACCTAGCCACTCCTAGGCCACAACTACCTAGCCCCTCCTAGGCCACAACTAGCTAGCCCCTCCTAGGCCCCAACTACCTAGCCCCTCCTAGGCCACAACTACCAAGCCCCTCCTAGGCCACAACTACCTAGCCCCTCCTAGGCCACAACTACCTAGCCCCTCCTAGGCCACAACCATCTAGCCCCTCCTAGACCACAACCACCTAGCCCCTCCTAGGCCACAACTACCTAGCCCCTCCTAGGCCACAACTACCTAGCCCCTCCTAGGCCACAACTACCAAGCCCCTCCCAGGCCACAACTAACTAGCCACTCCTAGGCCACAACTACCTAGCCCCTCCTAGGCCACAACTACCTAGCCCCTCCTAGGCCACAACTACCTAGCCCCTCCTAGGCCACAACTACCTAGCCCCTCCTTGGCCACAACCATCTAGCCCCTCCTAGGCCACAACTACCTAGCCCCTCCTAGGCCACAACTACCTAGCCCCTCCTAGGCCACAACTACCTTGCCCCTCCTAGGCCACAACTAGCTAGCAACTCCTAGGCCACAACTACCTAGCCCCTCCTAGGCCACAACTACCTAGCCCCTCCTAGGCCACAACTACTTAGCCCCTCCTAGGCCACAACTACCTAGCCCCTCCTAGGCCACAACTACCAAGCCCCTCCTAGGCCACAACTACCTAGCCACTCCTAGGCCACAACTACCTAGCCCCTCCTAGGCCACAACTAGCTAGCCCCTCCTAGGCCCCAACTACCTAGCCCCTCCTAGGCCACAACTACCTAGCCCCTCCTAGGCCAAAACCATCTAGCCCCTCCTAGGCCACAACTACCTAGCCCCTCCTAGGCCACAACTACCTAGCCCCTCCTAGGCCACAACTACCAAGCCCCTCCTAGGCCACAACTACCTAGCCCCTCCTAGGCCACAACTACCTAGCCCCTCCTAGGCCACAACTATCTAGCCCCTCTTAGGCCACAACTAACTTGCCCCTCCTAGGCCACAACTACCTAGCCCCTCCTAGGCCACAACTACCTAGCCCCTCCTAGGCCACAACTACCTAGCCCCTCCTAGGCCACAACTACCTAGCCCCTCCTAGGCCACAACTACCAAGCCTCTCCTAGGCCACAACTACCTAGCCCCTCCTAGGCCACAACTACCTAGCCCCTCCTAGGCCACAACTACCTAGCCCCTCCTAGGCCACAACTACCAAGCCCCTCCTAGGCCACAACTACCTAGCCACTCCTAGGCCACAACTACCTAGCCCCTCCTAGGCCACAACTACCAAGCCCCTCCTAGGCCACAACTACCTAGCCCCTCCTAGGCCACAACTACCTAGCCCCTCCTAGGCCACAACCATCTAGCCCCTCCTAGACCACAACCACCTAGCCCCTCCTAGGCCACAACTACCTAGCCCCTCCTAGGCCACAACTACCTAGCCCCTCCTAGGCCACAACTACCAAGCCCCTCCCAGGCCACAACTACCTAGCCACTCCTAGGCCACAACTACCTAGCCCCTCCTAGGCCACAACTACCTAGCCCCTCCTAGGCCACAACTACCTAGCCCCTCCTAGGCCACAACTACCTAGCCCCTCCTTGGCCACAACCATCTAGCCCCTCCTAGGCCACAACTACCTAGCCCCTCCTAGGCCACAACTACCTAGCCCCTCCTAGGCCACAACTACCTTGCCCCTCCTAGGCCACAACTAGCTAGCAACTCCTAGGCCACAAATACCTAGCCCCTCCTAGGCCACAACTACCTAGCCCCTCCTAGGCCACAACCATCTAGCCCCTCCTAGGCCACAACTACCTAGCCCCTCCTAGGCCACAACTACCTAGCCCCTCCTAGGCCACAACTACCTAGCCCCTCCTAGGCCACAACTACCTAGCCCCTCCTAGAATTATATGGTTTCCGAGTGGAGTTTTCTAATCATTCCTTTAAAGCTATAAATTCCATCAACACTCTCTCTCTTTCCCTCTCTCTTTCTTTCCCTCTCACTCTCACTTTCTCTCTCTCTTTCCCTCTTTCTCTCTCTCTTTCTCACTTTCTCCTGCTTTCCCTCTCTCACTCTCTCTCTCTCTTTCTCTCTCTGCTACCATTTCTCTTCAATTTTGTCTCCAAATGCATTTGTTTTCATATGCATAAGGAATGTCAGCATCATAGCGTTACTTCTACCTCTTCTCCTGCACCACTAGATGTTACAGTTGTTAATAACCGCTTAGTAGCTACACCTTCAAGTCACTTCTGATTTAGATGAATATATAATGAAAGCATGTCACTGTCTGACCCTGTGGGAACCATTTAGCAGATGTGAGCAATTCTCTCGAACATCAAAGTGTATGACTAAAGTTGGGAAGTTAAACCGTGTTGATCGTCATTGAAGAAGACCTGAGAGTCTAAAAGACCTAAAGGCACAGGTTCTTTTTTGAGCAGATGATCGGTGGGCCGGAACATAATTAAAAATCATTTGTAGACTGTAAATTGACTGCAAAAAGCTCAAACCGATATAATGTTTGACTAAAACATCATCATTTCAAACCTTGCTTACATTTGCATACTATCACGTCTCTCTATTATAGCTGGAAATGCCTGGGACAGATTTCCAAAATTAAAATCACTTGGATATGATTTCCTGGTGTTTTTACCATTTGTCATGTCCACCAATGAAAATGTTCCTAATTGGGGGGCCAAATAAAACCATCCGCAGGCCAAATTTGGCCCATGTGCCGTCAGTTGGGGAACCCTGATTTAGATCATTAACGTTCTGGATGTTGTTTGTTATTCCTCTCTTACTGGATCAGCGAGCCTCTTCAGAGAAGTTTATCAGGGAAATAAACTGAATTGCATCCCAAATAGCACCCTATTGCCTACATAATGCACTACGTTTTGACCAGATCCATATGTCAACGTAGTGCACTATATAGAGAATAGGGTGCCATTTGGGGCACATATCCATGTTCCTGTCTCTCTCTGAAGGAGCGAGAGAGTAACGAATGAAGAAATGAAAGCGTAACATCTTCTGTGGAACAAATAACACCCTATTACGTAGTGCACTACTCTTGACCAAAGAGTCTTGACCAAAGAGCCCTGGTCAAAATCAGTGCACTGTGTAGGGAATAGGGTGCCATTTTGGATGCAAACATCTGTACAGACTGACAGAGACAGACCAGGTCAGAGAATATTCAGCTCATCATCAATAGCAGCACGAACAGAGAGAAATAAAGACCACTGTTTGACCGCATGTGGTTTATTAATAAACAGACAGAAAGAGAGATGCTGTTGAAAAACAAAAGCATTTCTGTTTTATTATCCTTCTCTCCTTCTCACTCTGACCTTCTCACTATCCCTCTGTCTTTCTCTTTTTCTCTTTCTCTAACACACACACCCCACACTCCAAGCACACACCATCTCTCTTCTCCCCACCATCTGTCTGTGTCTGTGCGTGCCAGGGCAGCAGCTGGTGTGTTGAAGTACCTGCACAGAGTCACCTGTGCACAATTAACCCTCCCTCTATCCCCAGAGCCCCCAGAACTCGGAGTAAGCCACCCGCCTCTCTCAGCCTCTCTGATCACCCAAACGCTCCACTATCCGCACGCACAGAGTCTGTTTCTCCATACAACTGAGCAGAAACAGTCCAGCCTCCCCAGAAAAATGGGTTCCTGCGTGTGGCGCTCCATTGAAATACGTGCCGGGGGCATCAGATATGCCACGCCAGGCCACCACACATAAACTGATGAGACAGGCGGATCAGAGAACAGCCCTTTGAAGGATGGAGAGACTGTCGTGGTGGTCTGAATGGGAGAGCCACACACACAGGGATATGTACGCACACGCAGACACGCACACACAGTGCAACAGTCACTGCCACACAGCTTGGTCCTGCCCCAGAGAGGACATGGAGGAGATCAGCCCTCTGTTTTCTCTGGATGTCAGGAAAGAGCCCCTAAATCCCTTTAATAGTCTGAGCAAATATCTGTGTGAGGCATGCTCCAAACCCAGCATTAATAAAAACAGCAAGGGACTGAGGGTCCTACAGTACCTACAGGGTTCTGTTCTGTTTTCTCTGTTCTGTTCTCTTTGGTGTTTCTGTATGTGTCCCATATAGCACCATAGTCCCTTTATAGGTCACTACTTTTTATGGGTCCTGGTCAAAAGTAGTGCACTCTAAAGGGAATATGGCGCCATTTGGGACTAAGCCTCTGTCTGAAGGACCAGGGCCCAGTTTCCCGATAGCGATAAAACTTAGGCTTACGAGTGTTTTGACGATGCATTTTTCCACGCACAGAGAATGGTCGCTAACTGTGTCGTTGGAGCATTTTTCGATACTGATAGGATCGAAAGAAAGGGAGCGCTGCTCTCGGATCAGCTTTCTCCATTCAAATCTGACCTTAACATTATAGTTATTTCGCAATACTGACAACGGATCATCTCCTAGAGAGATATAACCACCTACAGCTGCAAATATTGAGGGGACTTATTTTAATGCTTACGCAATAAAAATGCACTAAATCACGAATTTGGCACTTCATTGCACACGTTTGGCTACACATCATGAAATGTATTGAGACAAATTACAGAGAGTAGCCTACAAGTAGCAAAATAGATCTCAAATGATTGAACATGAAATGTATTTCAATAAGATTGAATAAATATGCCTATAGCCTACTGTTTATATTTGAATTCCTTCATCCTGGTTTTCATTTGAATCATCTTTTTATATGTCAATAGTTTGTGTCAATTGCAAAGACATCGGCAGCTTTGTATTTGTAATAGAAAGCATGAGCTGCTGCAACCCATAGAAAATTATTTTGTGTAGAAAATCAAATCAAATCGAATGTTATTTGTCACATACATGTGTTGAGCAGATGTTATTGCGGGTGTAGCAAAATGCTTGTGTTTCTAGCTCCGACAGTGCAGTAATATCTAACAAGTAATATCTAACAATACACACAATCTAAAGTAAAGGAATGGAATTAAGAATATGTAAATATTTGGACGAGCAATGTCAAAGCGGCATAGACTAAGATACAGTAGAATAGTATAGAACACAGTATATACATATGAGATGAGTAATGTCAAAGCGGCATAGACTAAGATACAGTAGAATAGTATAGAACACAGTATATACATATGAGATGAGTAATGTCAAAGCGGCATAGACTAAGATACAGTAGAATAGTATAGAACACAGTATATACATATGAGATGAGTATTACATAGACTAAGATACAGTAGAATTGTATAGAACACAGTATATACATATGAGATGAGTAGTACATAGACTAAGATACAGTAGAATAGTATAGAACACAGTATATACATATGAGATGAGTAATGTCAAAGCAGCATAGACTAAGATACAGTAGAATAGTATAGAACACAGTATATACATATGAGATGAGTAATGTCAAAGCGGCATAGACTAAGATACAGTAGAATAGTATAGAACACAGTATATACATATGAGATGAGTATTACATAGACTAAGATACAGTAGAATTGTATAGAACACAGTATATACATATGAGATGAGTAATGTCAGAGCAGCATAGACTAAGATACAGTAGAATAGTATAGAACACAGTATATACATATGAGATGAGTAATGTCAAAGCGGCATAGACTAAGATACAGTAGAATAGTATAGAACACAGTATTTACATATGAGATGAGTAATGTCAAAGCGGCATAGACTAAGATACAGTAGAATAGTATAGAACACAGTATATACATATGAGATGAGTAGTGTCAAAGCGGCATAGACTAAGATACAGTAGAATAGTATAGAACACAGTATTTACATATGAGATGAGTAGTACATAGACTAAGATACAGTAGAATAGTATAGAACACAGTATATACTTATGAGATGAGTATTACATAGACTAAGATACAGTAGAATAGTATAGAACACAGTATATACATATGAGATGAGTAGTACATAGACTAAGATACAGTAGAATAGTATAGAACACAGTATATACTTATGAGATGAGTATTACATAGACTAAGATACAGTAGAATAGTATAGAACACAGTATATACATATGAGATGAGTAGTACATAGACTAAGATACAGTAGAATAGTATAGAACACAGTATATACATATGAGATGAGTAATGTCAAAGCGGCATAGACTAAGATACAGTAGAATAGTATAAAACACAGTATATACATATGAGATGAGTAGTACATAGACTAAGATACAGTAGAATAGTATAGAACACAGTATATACTTATGAGATGAGTATTACATAGACTAAGATACAGTAGAATAGTATAGAACACAGTATATACATATGAGATGAGTAGTACATAGACTAAGATACAGTGAATAGTATAGAACACAGTATATACTTATGAGATGAGTATTACATAGACTAAGATACAGTAGAATAGTATAGAACACAGTATATACATATGAGATGAGTAGTACATAGACTAAGATACAGTAGAATAGTATAGAACACAGTATATACATATGAGATGAGTAATGTCAAAGCGGCATAGACTAAGATAGAGTAGAATAGTATAGAACACAGTATATACATATGAGATGAGTAGTACATAGACTAAGATACAGTAGAATAGTATAGAACACAGTATATACTTATGAGATGAGTATTACATAGACTAAGATACAGTAGAATAGTATAGAACACAGTATATACATATGAGATGAGTAGTACATAGACTAAGATACAGTAGAATAGTATAGAACACAGTATATACTTATGAGATGAGTATTACATAGACTAAGATACAGTAGAATAGTATAGAACACAGTATATACATATGAGATGAGTAGTACATAGACTAAGATACAGTAGAATAGTATAGAACACAGTATATACATATGAGATGAGTAATGTCAAAGCGGCATAGACTAAGATACAGTAGAATAGTATAGAACACAGTATATACTTATGAGATGAGTATTACATAGACTAAGATACAGTAGAATAGTATAGAACACAGTATATACATATGAGATGAGTAGTACATAGACTAAGATACAGTAGAATAGTATAGAACACAGTATATACTTATGAGATGAGTATTACATAGACTAAGATACAGTAGAATAGTATAGAACACAGTATATACATATGAGATGAGTAGTACATAGACTAAGATACAGTAGAATAGTATAGAACACAGTATATACATATGAGATGAGTAATGTCAAAGCGGCATAGACTAAGATACAGTAGAATAGTATAGAACACAGTATATACATATGAGATGAGTAATGTCAAAGCGGCATAGACTAAGATACAGTAGAATAGTATAGAACACAGTATATACATATGAGATGAGTATTACATAGACTAAGATACAGTAGAATAGTATAGAACACAGTATATACATATGAGATGAGTAATGTCAGAGCAGCATAGACTAAGATACAGTAGAATAGTATAGAACACAGTATATACATATGAGATGAGTAATGTCAGAGCAGCATAGACTAAGATACAGTAGAATAGTATAGAACACAGTATATACATATGAGATGAGTAGTACATAGACTAAGATACAGTAGAATAGTATAGAACACAGTATATACATATGAGATGAGTATTACATAGACTAAGATACAGTAGAATAGTATAGAACACAGTATATACATATGAGATGAGTAATGCAAAATATGTAAACATTATTAAAGTGACTAGTGTTCCAATTATTAAAGTAGCCAGGGATTTCAAGTCTATGTATACAGGGCAGCAGCTTCTAATGTGCTAGTGATGGTTATTTAACAGTCTGATGGCCTTGAGATAGAAGCTGTTTTTCAGTCTCACAGACCCAGCTTTGATGCAGCTGCACTGACCTCGCCTTCTGGATGATAGCGGGGTGAACAGGAAGTGGCTTGGGTGGTTGTTGTCCTTGATTGTATTTTTGGCCTTCCTGTGACATCGGGTGTTGTAGGTGTTCTGGAGGGCGGGTCGTTTGCCCCGGCTGATGCGTTGGGCAGACCACAGCACCCTTTGGAGAGCCCAAAGGTTGCGGGCGGTGCAGTTGCCATACAAGGCGATGATACACAATTGAGAGCATCCTGTCCGGGTGTATCTGTAAAAGTTTGTAAAGGTGAGGTGCTGACTAAAGGTGAATAAACTGTAAGCTATAAAAAATAAAGAAGAGAGTCCCACACTGTATATATAAACTCCCAGTCATTTATTGGGAAACTTTGTATTTGTAGTCAACTTTGTTCTGAAGTTAAAGATGGATAAACGATATGATTCTATGTTCAGCGGACATCTTTTCTGTATGAAGTGACACAGGAGGGCATTTAAAAAGCATCTAACAATGCACTTGGCACTCTACGAGTGGTCTGAGGTAGGCATTAGATTAAGAATGCAACGTTAATGATGATGGTTTTGTGAAACAGCTCGGATATTTAACTATGCTCCTACGAAGTTCCAACGACGAACTTAGCCTTAAAATGCTTCTGGGAAACCGGGCTCAGTGCAGCAGACACCACCACAAGCATATTTTCCCTATTGTGACAGAAGAGAAGAATAAGAATAGTGGCCTGGTGTGAACGACATAAGAAATGTCTCTCTTTCCCTGCCAAAATAACTGTTGGTTTAGCATTTAAAGATGCATTAGTGGTTCTCATGAAATGACCAATTGTTTGGATGTGATCAAAAGAACATTTCACAAATGGTTTGCATGCAATGTGGGGGAAAAGGTTTTTATTCTTACTTTCATCTGCCACTTCTGTGCCTGTGTAGCCTAAAAAAAGACAGCACACCAATAAACTGGGCAATGAACATCTTCTGGGGAGAAGGACAATTTCCAAACATATGCGTTTCAACTTTTGCAGTAATTTTCACGCATCCTTCCTAAGCAAGAAAAGCTCTTCTTCAGAAGACGCTTTATCGTTCCTGACACCTGATAAAAGGCGTGTTTATGTTAAACTCACATTTTCCTTCCCTGGGATGAAAACCAAGGCAACAGTAGTTTAAACAAGTAGGCCAGAGAAGCCTGGGGGGCAGAGGGGCCCTACTCTTCCAGCTGAAGGCTCTGTCAGGCCCTGCCTCGCCCTACCACCCTCTCCCCGGAGCCTCTTTGGCCCTGACTGACATGACATCCCACTAGTCCTGGTGACAGCACAGTAAGGGAGTGCTTTTTCCTTTTCTCATTAAAATGATCTTTGACTAGACAGATTTTAAAATGGTTGAATGTAATTTTATTTCATTGCTTAGGTCATTTTCCTATGTGCATTTCTATTAGAGTGAAATTACATAACAATACCATAGCTCAGGACAACCATAGACTGACATTGTATGTTATTTGAATGTACACGGGTCTTGCCTGATACATTGAAAGTATAACAACAGAAAACGACGAGGTGATCGACATAGAGGAGACAACTATAGTTGTATTATTTTTGCTCCAAAAGGAAGTCTTGGTGGTCTGAAACAAATAGCTGTAAATTAATAATCAACACTTTTTCCTATTCAGTGAGCAGTTTCTATTTGCCTTATGAATAAATGAGGAGACCACTGTTTACCCCCCCTTACACCCCTCACCCCCCATCCCCCCATTACAGACTGTGTCCCCCGCGCTCTGAGGTGCACAGACACACAGACATTGTTACAGCCAACTGCCCTTAACCTACACACACACCAATTCAACAAACCACTGTGTCTTGAATCCAGCCCTTCTCTCATCCAAACACAAACACTCACTCACACTGTCCTCACATGTACACATACACCCTGACTTACCCACCCACGCACACAAACAGCAACAGACAAACACACACCTGCAGTTTATTCACCTGTCAAACCACATTTACACATACAACCAGGTGTTTGCGCAAAAGAGTTTGTGCAAGACAGTTATATTGACTCCATGACGCCACAGTCTATTGCAGCCTTACACACCCACACTCCCACTCTGTACACAGCTAGACTCCAAACACACAGAATGTTCACAGAGGCAAAGGAAGTTATCAATATTTAATGCCATTAGAGAGCCAAAGTGCTGCACAATGGGACGACATGCAAACAAGCCAGAAGAAAAGTCAAGACCTCTATGAGTAATTATTCATTACCTGAGCTGGCTGTAGAGGCCTTGGGGGCAGGATGGTCGGGGTAATGTGTTAGTTTAGAAGTGGGGGCAGGAGGGTCGGGGTAAAGTGTTAGTTTAGAAGTGGGGGCAGGAGGGTCGGGGTAATGTGTTAGTTTAGAAGTGGGGCAGGAGGGTTGGGGTAATGTGTTAGTTTAGAATTGGGAGCAGGAGGGTCGGGGTAATGTGTTAGTTTAGAAGTGGGGGCAGGAGGGTCAGGGTAATGTGTTAGTTTAGAAGTGGGGGCAGGTGGGTTGATTGAGGTAATATGTTAGTTTAGAAGTGGGGGCAGGTGGTTCGGGGTAATGTCTTAGTTTAGAAGTGGGGGCAGGTGGGTCGAGGTAATGTGTTAGTTTAGAAGTGGGGGCAGGTGGGTCGAGGTAATGTGTTAGTTTAGAAGTGGGGGCAGGTGGGTCGGAGTAACCTGGTCTCAGAGCAGTAGTATTATTCTGTACTTAAATCGGAGAACTTCATTTAGTATGAGATGTTACAGTATGGTATATATTAATTTGTGGATGTCCATTACCCATTTCACATCATATGTTACGAATTTGCAAAATGTAGACTATGTTGTGAATTTGCAAAATTTTCCAAACATGACATGTTACAAATTCTAGCTAGGTGGCTAGGTAGCTTGGCTAGGGGTTAGGGTTATGGGTTAGGGTTAAGGTTAGGGTTAAGTTTAGGAGTTAGGTTAAAGGGTTAAGGTTAGGGTTATGGGAAGGGTTAACATCCTAAGCCCTTGCAAGGTAGCTAAAAAGTAGTAAGTAGTTGAAAGTTGCTAATTAGCTAAAATGCTAAAGTTGATGAGATTCAAACTAGCTAGATGTTCGTGATATACGGCCGACCAACCACCCTACTTTTGTTTTTGCCTTAAGTAACCATCTGTCTCATGCAACCATAACAAACATAGCATATCATACTAATTTGTGAGTCTCGGATTTACATTTACTATGTTACGTCTAGTTTGAGACAAGTCTGGACAGAGAAGCATTAATGAGAATATGGTGAGGTGTTTACTTCAAGGTGGGCATGACTCGCCACATGTACACCGGACAATGCTGGAGTTGGAACATAAATTAAATGAATCAATTTATTTGATAAACAGAAATACATGTAAAAATGGCTCCAGATGGAGACAACATTACATAAGCTTACTGTACATACATACGGAATGATGAATGCATAGATCAAAAGACATGGATTGATGGATGTATGGAAGGAGAAAAGCATGAGAAATCTGAACTGAGACAAATGGGGGGAAAGCAGGTGTGTTGAAAGCTAGCCATGACTACTATCTTTGTGCTTTATGTAGCGGTGGTGTGTGTGTGTGTGTGTGTGTGTGTGTGTGTGTGTGTGTGTGTGTGTGTTTCTCTCTCACCCTGTCAACGTGGTGGGGTTTAACACTAAGCATGTCAGGCAACCAGATACAGCCACAACGTGCAGCTCTCTGTGTGGTTATCCAACGTCTTGTACACACATGCACGTACACGCACACACACACACACACACACACACACACACACACACGCACACACAGAAAAACACACACACACGTATGCACACACCCACCCAGTAATGTATGTATGGCACCATGTTTGTTTATCCAACGTCACTTTCAGATCACCCACTACATGTTGTACTGGGCAGGTTCTCCACTCTTTCATTCTTTCGTTCCCTCACTCCGCTGTTCTATGGTAAGTTATGACTTATCGTTATGACAAATGAGGGTCCCGAGGGGGTCATTGTGAGACGCATGCATTAGCTGTGACTGTTCTAAACCCAGGCCTCAGACTCATAAATACAACAGGTATGGCAGTTTGTTATTTCTTTCCAAAGGAGTCTGTTTCTTTAGCTCTGAGTATGTGGCCAGTGATGACAAGTTTCTTCTGAAAATGACTGACATAGTAATCAGTAAAGTTGTATTAAGTTGCTATTCTATACCGTGAGTATGTGAATCCAATGGATTTATCACATTCTTTCCCATTTACGTTTTTCAAGACACTGTACAATGGCTGTTCAGGACTTCAGCTTTGTACTCAGGAGGGGCGGGTGCAGGTGAGGCCACGTAAGTGATCCAGGTGGATCATAAGGGTTTCTGATGTCAGAGAACAGGTGGTGAGTGTAGACACCCCCCCCTCCTCCTCCCTCATCCCCCGAGTTCACCCTCCTCCCCCCTGCCCCCAGTCACAGAGCCCCTGGCTCTATGGCTCCACTCCACCCTCGCCTGTCATCATAGTCATCTGATCTGAGCTGCCACATAGAGGAGAGCAGCGGCTTGGCCACATGACAATGGAGCTCTTTTAATTAGCGGGCAATGGATGGAGGCCTTTCTCGCTCTAGTGATGATGAGGGAAAGATGGATGAGCGAGAGATGGATGTCCCTGTCACGGAACTTACAGTATAGACATGCAGTCTGTCAGGTACTATGATAACTGATCATGTGACAGAATGGATCATACAATGACCTGGTAGACAAAGATAGTATTTACCAACTACCTCAGGCTAAATCGGTGATGAAATGTGTAGCGTGTAAGAAATCTAGAACCTGGGCCATATAAGCCATGATCGGGCCAATATGAAGGAATAAGAGTTGTAGTTCCTTTAGGAATTCCCCACAGACAATGACCCTCTGGTTCTCTCTCATCGTCTGTGTTGACTTAGGGCTCTATTCAATCCCATCCGCTTCAGCCGACATCCGCCTAGCGGTTGTTTTGGAGGTGTCTTAGTTGGTTGTTTTGGCGGTGGTAGAGGTGGAACTGTGTTAGAGCTGTCAAATCCACAAGCGGCTCCTGGTATTATACCTAAAGCGGACATTACCATTGGTTGCACAGAGTTTCATTTAAGAGAAATCCCATGCAGCCTTGTTTACAAGTTAAAACAGTGGAATGTGAGATGTAATCTACACCTCCATTATGATGATAGAAACCCACATTATTTCATGATTTTTCAAGTTGAGAGTAATTATGTGTATATAGCCTACACTCTCTCCTTCTGAGCTTCTAATGCGAGTGGGGTGGGTATATCTTCTTGACAATGATCGCAAGAGCAGCTGCTCACCGATTTGACTGCTACACAGCAGTTCCACCTCCAACTCCGCCAAAACATCCGCTATGCGGGTGTCTGCTATCACCAGTTAATGCTTGATCTGATTGAATATAGTCACTCTATCTGGCCCATTTTACAGGGCCAACTTGTCATAACCAACAACATGCTGAGGTCTCTTTCAACAGCGGAAGTCTGTCTAACCTGGCTGCCTGCTGCATCGCTCTCGCTCCCCCACAGTGAACCACTATACAGCTCACATACTCCCTATTACCAGGCCCCTTACTACAATGACGGATGATGCTGCAGAGCCGAGGCCAAAACAGACTTGCGCAATGGGCGTCCCTAAACCAGAAGGAAACAAATGGGGCTCTCCCAGAGGTTTTGACTAAGGTTTAGGTCTAGGTCAACTCTGTGTCATTCTCACACAGTAGCTGGCTGGGGATAGGTAAGTAGCTAGCTGGGGATATGTCTGTAGCTGGCGGGGGATATGTCTGTAGCTGGCGGGGGATATGTCTGTAGCTGGCGGGGGATATGTCTGTAGCTGGCGGGGGATATGTCTGTAGCTGGCGGGGGATATGTCTGTAGCTGGCGGGGGATATGTCTGCTCCATGGATTCAGGAGCCTTGAGTGTTGTTATGCAGAGCAGAGTATGGGGCCCCGTGTGGACTTCTTTTGGACCTCCACAACACCTGGCTGAAAGATGAGGCGCCACACTCTTTGCTTTAGGACTTTACAGTACTTAGGGAACGTGACCATCTGTAATACACACCAATAATGTTTATGGATATCTACATTTGCTTTACATGTTGTATGGATAAATTCAGTCAATCATTAAATAATATTTGCAGAAGATGATTGAAAATTGCGTGGCAATGTTAAAGAAATGTGGCCTGACTTAGTTCCCTTGCTCTTAAATGTCAACTGAACAACATACATAAAGATAACATGGCATAGGAACATGAGACAGAACATGACAGGGAATTGTTGAAGGGGGTCGACTGTAGGACAGACAGGGAGGGTTATACTTGACACAGATTCCATTCCCTCTATTGGGTCTTCAAGAACCTTCAATCTGGTCTCACCCTCCCTAAACCAGAGTGAGAGGTTCAGTAGGGATAATATAGGACAAATTAAAAGAGCTTCATGGCCTGGGTTTTAAAGTGTGGCCTCTCCAGCGCACTAAGGAAATTGAGTTTGCGACGGAAAAAAAAATCACTTTTCCTCTTAACCCCCTGACCAAGCCTTTTACAGACACACCAACTTTCTCTTTGAAGGCTAAACGGGCAGAAACGAGGGAGGATTGGCTCTTCACCAGAGTTATGGAAACCCTGATCCTATTATGCCGCACCCCTGAAAAATGTGTCTGCGGGACTCAGGAGCTTTTAACCTTTCCCCAGTCCGCTCTTTGATTCATGGAGAGGGTAGAGGAGCTCCCGTGTGAATGTTTCTTTATGTCAATCTGTAGAGGGCTCTGGAAAGTATCAGCCATTTCAGTCCGTGTGTGTCCGTGTGTGTGTGTGTGTGTACAGCGGGAGATAATGATTGTGTGTGTGTGTGTGTGTGTGTGTGTACAGCGGGAGATAGTGATGTGTATGTGTGTGTGTACTCACTCGTTTGACAGCATCACTACAACACTGGAGGGATTCCCTCTACCCAGAAATGTATTTTGGCCGAAATATGTCAACAGTAGGAAATAAGAAGCATGGGATTGTACTGATGCGTATCGGCAGTTTCAGGGAAAAGAATAGCCTCGTCAAAATAAAGGGAGCCAATGTGACGGCATGAAAGAGTAAATCATTTAGCGCGCTGAGGCACGTCAAACTGACATGTCTGTGGAGAGAAATGCAACATGGGAGACCTGAGGTGTATTAAAGGTTGCATCTGGTTACAAGATTTGCGGCCACTTTCCCTTGCAAATAAGCATGCATGCAAATCACAGTCACTCATCAGCGTGTGGTGTGTCGACATGTTGGGAGAGAGACAAAGAGAGAGACACACAGAAAGAGAGAAAGAGAAACAGAGTGAGAAAATTGGAAAACACTAAACAAACAACACAAAGAGTTATCTATCCAAAACGAAGATGTATGGATCAACCACTTCTCCAATCTTTTTGGCCCAATAACAAAGAACAAACAGCAGACAAAATATACATTATCAAATACAAATCTTAGAATCAATTATTAAAGACTACCAGAACCCACTGAATTCTCCAATTACATTGAATGAACTACATGACAAAATACAAACCCTCCAACCAAAAAATGTCTGTGGTGTTGATGGTATCCTCAATGAAATGATAAAATATACAGACACATTCCAAAAGGCTCTACTTAAACTCTTTAACGTCATCCTTAGTTCTGACATCTTTCCCAATATTTGGAACCATGGACTGATCACCCCAATCCTCAAAAGTGGAGACAAATTTGACCACAATAACTAACGTGGGATATGCGTCAACAGAAACCTTGGGAAAATTGTCTACATTATCATTAACAGCAGACTAGTTCATTTCCTTAGTGAAAACAATGTACTGAGCAAATGTCAAATTGGCTTTTTACCAAATTACCGTACGACAGACCACGTATTCACCCTGCACACCATAATTGACAAACAAACAAACCAAAAAAAGGCAAAGTCTTCTCATTGTTTGTTGATTTCAAAAAAGCCTGAGACTCAAATTGGCGTGAGGGTCTGCTATACAAACTGATGGAAAGTGGTGTTGGGGGAAAAACATACAACATTTTACAATCCATGAACACAAACAACAAGTGTGCATTTAAAATTGGCAGAAAACACACACATTTCTTTCCACAGGGCAGTGGGGTAAGACAGGGATACAGCTTAAGCCCCACCCTCTTCAACATATATATCAACAAATTGGTGAGGGCACGAGAACAGTCTGCAGCACCAGGCCTCACCCTACTAGAATCTGAAGTCAAATGTCTACTGTTTGCTGATGATCTAGTGCTAATGTCACCAGCCAAGGAGGGCCTACAGCAGCACCTAGATATTTGCACATATTCTGTCAGATCTGGGCCCTGACAGTAAATCACAGTAAGACAAAAATGGTGTTCCAAAAAAGGTCTAGTCGCCAGGACCACAAATACAAATTCCATCTAGACACCGTTGCCCTAGAGTACAAAAAATATCAGCGGCCTAAATATCAGCGCCACAGGTAACTTCCACAAATCTGTGAACAATCTGAGAGACAAGGCAAGAAGGGCCTTCTACGCCATCAAAAGGAACATAATTAGGAATTAGGAACATAACCAATTAGGATCAGGCTAAAAATACTTGAATCAGTTATAGAACCCATTGCCCTTTATGGTTGTGAGGTATGGGGTCCGTTCACCAACTAAGAATTCCCAAAATGGGACAAACAGGGGCAGAATTTTTACCTTGTCAGCACAGGGATTCAATCTTGCAACCTTTCGATTACAAATCCAACGCCCTAACCACCAGGCTACCTGGCGCCCAAATTGAGACTGCATGCAGAATTCTGAAAAAATATCCTCTGTGTACAATGTAAAACATAAAATAATGCATGCAGAGCAGAATTAGGCCGATGCCCCCTAATTATCAACATCCAGAAAAGAACTGTAAAATTCTACAACCACCTAAAAGAAAACGATTCACAAGCCTTCCATAACAAAGCCATCACCTATAAAGTGATTAACCTGAAGAAGAGTCCCCTAAGCAAGCTGGTCCCGGGGCGCTGTTCACAAACAGACCCCACAGAGCCCCAGGACAGCAACACAATTAGACCTAACCAAATCATAAGAAAACAAAATTGGCCATTGTTGAGAGGTTGGAGTCTGTTTGATTGAGTGTGTGGACAGGTGTCTTTTATACAGGTAACGAGTTCAAACAGGTGCAGTTAATAAAGGTAATGAGTGGAGAGAACAGGAGGGCTTCTTAAAGAAAAACTAACAGGTCTGTGAGAGCCGGAATTCTTACTGGTTGGTAGGTGATCAAATACTTATGTCATGCAATAAAATGCAAATTAATTACTTAAAAATCATACAATGTGATTTTCTGGATTTTTGTTTTAGATTCCGTCTCTCACAGTTGAAGTGTACCTATGATAAAAATTACAGACCTCTACATGCATTGTAAGTATGAAAACCTGCAAAATCGGCAGTGTATCAAATACTTGTTCTCCCCACTGTATATTTACCCCAAAAATATATGGGGGATTGGAAATGATGCAGACAATTACATTGATGGAAGCAACAATCTATCTGCAATATTAAAGCTGATCCACTGCAACAATTAAAAAATATATATATATATAAAAGAAAGGCCGCCGAAGACAGACCAGGCTCTCAGGAGAAGACAGGCTTCACACTGCCCACAACATGAGGTGTAAACTGAGCTGCACTTCCTAACCTCCTGACAAAAAATATGAACATATTAGAGACACATATTTCCCTCAGATTACACAGATCCACAAAGAATTCGAAAAAACAAACCCAATTTTGATAAACTCCCATATCTACTGGATGAAATACCACAATGTGCCATCACAGCAGCAAGATTTGTGACCTGTTGCCACAAGAAAAGGTCAACCATTGAAGAACAAACACCATTGTAAATACAACCAATATGTATGTGTGTTGATTTTCCCCTTTGAGTGTAATGTACTGTTCATTTTTCTTGTTTATTTCACTTTTGTTTATTATCTACCTCACTTGCTTTGGCAATATTAACATATTTCTGTGTTTCATGTGTTTCAGACATAAGGAAGTGGATGGCAGCAAACTTTCTACTTTTAAACTCGGATAAAACAGAGATGCTTGTTCTAGGTCCCAAGAAACAAAGAGATCTTCTGTTGAATCTGACAATTAATCTTAATGGTTGTACAGTCATCTCAAATAAAACTGTGAAGGACCTCGGCGTTACTCTGGACCCTGATCTCTCTTTTGAAGAACATATCAAGACCATTTCAAGGACAGCTTTTTTCCATCTACGTAACATTGCAAAAATCAGAAACTTTCTGTCCAAAAATGATGCAGAAAAATTAATCCATGCTTTTGTCGCTTCTAGGTTGGACTACTGCAATGCTCTACTTTCCGGCTACCCGGATAAAGCACTAAATAAACTTCAGTTAGTGCTAAATACGGCTGCTAGAATCCTGACTAGAACCAAAAAATTTGATCATATTACTCCAGTGCTAGCCTCCCTACACTGGCTTCCTGTCAAAGCAAGGGCTGATTTCAAGGTTTTACTGCTAACCTACAAAGCATTGCATGGGCTTGCTCCTACCTATCTCTCTGATTTGGTCCTGCCAACATACCTACACGTACGCTACGGTCACAAGACGCAGGCCTCCTAATTGTCCCTAGAATTTCTAAGCAAACAGCTGGAGGCAGGGCTTTCTCCTATAGAGCTCCATTTTTATGGAACGGTCTGCCTACCCATGTCAGAGACGCAAACTCGGTCTCAACCTTTAAGTCTTTACTGAAGACTCATCTCTTCAGTGGGTCATATGATTGAGTGTAGTCTGGCCCAGGAGTGGGAAGGTGAACGGAAAGGCTCTGGAGCAACGAACCACCCTTGCTGTCTCTGCCTGGCCGGTTCCCCTCTTTCCACTGGGATTCTCTGCCTCTAACCCTGTTACAGGGGCTGAGTCACTGGCTTGCTGGGGCTCTCTCATGCCGTCCCTGGAGGGGGTGCGTCACCTGAGTGGGTTGATTCACTGATGTGGTCATCCTGTCTGGGTTGGCGCCCCCCCTTGGGTTGTGCCGTGGCGGAGATCTTTGCGGGCTATACTCAGCTTTGTCTCAGGATGGTAAGTTGGTGGTTGAAGATATCCCTCCAGTGGTGTGGGGGCTGTGCTTTGGCAAAGTGGGTGGGGTTATATCCTTCCTGTTTGGCCCTGTCCGGGGTGTCCTCGGGTGGGGCCACAGTGTCTCCTGACCCCTCCTGTCTCAGCCTCCAGTATTTATGCTGCAGTAGTTTATGTGTCGGGGGCTGGGGTCAGTTTGTTATATCTGGAGTACTTCTCCTGTCCAATTCGGTGTCCTGTGTGAATCTAAGTGTGCGTTCTCTAATTCTCTCCTTCTCTCTCTCGGAGGACCTGAGCCCTAGGACCATGCCCCAGGACTACCTGACATGATGACTTCTTGCTGTCCCCAGTCCACCTAGCCGTGCTGCTGCTCCAGTTTCAACTGACCTGAGCCCTAGGACCATGCCCCAGGACTACTTGACATGATGACTCCTTGCTGTCCCCAGTCCACCTGGCCGTGCTGCTGCTCCAGTTTCAACTGTTCTGCCTTATTATTATTCGACCATGCTGGTCATTTATGAACATTTGAACATCTTGGCCATGTTCTGTTATAATCTCTACCCGGCACAGCCAGAAGAGGACTGGCCACCCCACATAGCCTGGTTCCTCTCTAGGTTTCTTCCTAGGTTTTGGCTTTTCTAGGGAGTTTTTCCTAGCCACCGTGCTTCTACACCTGCATTGCTTGCTGTTTGGGGTTTTAGGCTGGGTTTCTGTACAGCACTTTGAGATATCAGCTGATGTACGAAGGGCTATATAAATAAATTTGATTTGATTTGATTTGATTTGATGATTTGATTTGATATTTCTCCCATGCCAATAAAGCCCTTAGAGAGATCGAAAGAGAGAAAGAGAGAGAGAAAGAAAGAAAGAAAGAAAGAAAGAAAGAAAGAAAGAAAGAAAGAAAGAAAGAGAGCAAGGGCTCTATTAAATCTGTAAAGCTGAAGTGTAACAGATTCCGCAAAATAAATGTTAAGGTAATTTCAGATTACATACACATGCCATCGTTTACCTTTGAATGCAGTCTCCGCTAAAGTGGGAACACTGCCTTTAAATGTAGATCACACTGTAAAGCGTCACGAAGTGGATTGAATCGTGCTCAAAGACAGAGAGGGAGTATCCACTTGCCTGACTATGAGTGTTTACCACAACACCACAATGTAGGGTGGAATGTGGGACGAGTCTGAAAAAAAAACAGGTCCCAGTGCAGAAGTTTTAAAGGAGATGGAGCAATGTCTCAGAACACACACCCTCATACGAGAGTGCACACACACACACACACACACACACACACACACACACACACACACACACACACACACACACACACACACACACACACACACACACACACACACACACACACACACACACACACGTCTCAGAACCAATACATACACATGAGAGCACACACACACACACACACACACGTCTCAGAACCAATACATACACATGAGAGCACACACACACACTCATTCTACCAGTGTATGTTTTTTTTATGGAATTACTCAACAGTTCATTTCACTCACAACATCATGGGACTTAGAGGATTTGGAAACGTGTTCATAAACAAACTAAGGCGTCTAGCCATGCAGTCAGTGAAAAATAAGGCACACAAATGGGACGAGGTTAGAAGATGGCTGGTGATTGTTTATCATCAGGGCCCCTTTGTTCTCCCATTTATTTACTTTCCATCTCATCAGACATGTAAACTGCACCAGCTTTGCTTCTTTGAAAAACACTCTAGATCAGTCCTTGGAAACACATGCGTGTGCTGTGAGTGCTAAGCAACAGATGCCCCTGGAAAAAGAGAGGGAACATTTGAAAGACAGATGGAAGAGGAGAGTTAATGAAGTGCATAAAGTCTTCAAACAGGCTCTGACTAATTAACATCTGTCTACTTCTTTAAAGTGTTGTCATGTTAGGTAGTCTGGTCTGGGCTTTAAACATGGGCAGCACGGTGGGTGTAGTATAGTCAAATGCAATATGTTTGACATTGACAATGTGCTTCACTCATCCAGGCCAAAATTGTTGTTTTGAGGTACAGTTTAGTGCAGAACATGCAGGTAATGGAGCTCAAAAGTACATGTGAATTGCTGATTGACTTAAATTCATTTCAATGGAAGGCTTGTTTCACAATAGTTGGGGTTTTGGATTTTTGCTGTATCTTACCATATGTTTCAGCCTACACTATTGCATTGATTTTATGTAATGTCAATGAAACATCTTGTGTGGCGCTGCATAACTCACCATCCGTCCATCTAACGTGTTGGACATAAACCCCAGTGAAGAGCTCTGAAAACAGACTTCAAAGCAGCCTACATCCCAAAAGAACCATGTGCTTAGCATGCTCTCTGAAAGGTATCCAGACATTAATGTGAAACCTAAGCACTAGTTGATCAAAGTGCTGTTCTGGAGACGTGGGGGTGAATGAGAAGCTTTGTTAGACTCAATGCTGCTTGAGTATATTCAGGAGTTGTTTTTCTTCCTCAACTTAAGCTAAGAGTGTAGGTTTGGGTTTCGTGTCTCAGAAGACGGGAATCTCTCAGCAGGGTGAAGGGATTAACACATTCATCCTCCCGATCAATAATGGAGGGTGGAAATGCATTGGTCCTCTATCTGTCAGCCTATCAATAGACTGGCTAGCTAGGCCCTACATGGTTTAAACACCTCAGTTCTCTATCTGTCAGCCTATCAATAGACTGGCTAGCTAGGCCTTACATAGTTTAAATACCTCAGTCCTCTATCTGTCAGCCTGTCAATAGACTGGCTAGCTAGGCCCTACATAGTTTAAATACCTCAGTCCTCTATCTGTCAGCCTGTCAATAGACTGGCTAGCTAGGCCCTACATAGTTTAAATACCTCAGTCCTCTATCTGTCAGCCTGTCAATAGACTGGCTAGCTAGGCCCTACATAGTTTAAATACCTCAGTCCTCTATCTGTCAGCCTATCAATAGACTGGCTAGCTAGGCCCTACATAGTTTAAATACCTCAGTCCTCTATCTATCAGCCTGTCAATAGACTGGCTAGCTAGGCCCTACATAGTTTAAATACCTCAGTCCTCTATCTGTCAGCCTGTCAATAGACTGGCTAGCTAGGCCCTACATAGTTTAAATACCTCAGTCCTCTATCTGTCAGCCTATCAATAGACTGGCTAGCTAGGCCCTACATAGTTTAAATACCTCAGTCCTCTATCTGTCAGCCTGTCAATAGACTGGCTAGCTAGGCCCTACATAGTTTAAATACCTCAGTCCTCTATCTATCAGCCTGTCAATAGACTGGCTAGCTAGGCCCTACATAGTTTAAATACCTCAGTCCTCTATCTATCAGCCTGTCAATAGACTGGCTAGCTAGGCCCTACATAGTTTAAATACCTCAGTCCTCAATCTGTGGACGGTGGACTAGGGAGCTCAGAGTGAATTGAATAGGCAAAAGGTAGGCCTCCACTAAATCTATTTTGCACTGCTGCACATTATCCAGATGATGATAAAGATTACTGTGGGATTGATGAAGATGAAGAGGATGAAGTCGAAGAAAGTTCCTGACTGTGGCTGAAGCATGTGCGTGGAGCCTGTGTCTCTGTGTCTGCAGAAACTGGACCCTGATCCTTCTTCCTGTAGGTCACGACCTTTCCCTCTGACCCATCAACAGTCTAATTTGTCGACACTGACCCCTGATGCCTAAGCCACTTACAGATTTGATTCCCTTCCTCTACTGATTGTTGTTTCCTCACTATTGATTGGTCCTGTATGGTTCAGTTGGTAGATTATGCTGCTTAAATTGCCAGGGTCGTGGATTCGACTCCGTGGCCACCCATTCGTAAAAATGATGCACGCAAGACTGCAAGTTGCTTTGGTTAAAAGCGTCTGCTAAATGGCTTATATTATTTGTGCGTGGAGCTATTCCAACCCAGTACCAGTTCAAAACCTTCCTTACGTACCCTGGAAGGGTCAGACATGTATTTAGACCTGAAAACCAGTCCTATAGTTGAAGAAAGCTTCATGCGTAGCTATAATATGTTTCTCTTTATAATTCCTGAACATGTTTGATGTGATTTTATGCTGAGGACCTACGGGTACAGATGTTGAGTGAAGTGAAGAATAGGGTGATTTGGACATTTCCCAATTCAGCACGTTGTGGACACAACTAAATACATTTCCATGTGGCATATGATATTAGTCCTTATGGTCATTGCTGATTGGTTAAGTCTCTCTGAGGTTGATTGTGATGGGTGATTGTTGTGATTGGTGTTGTCCAGGAATGGCCTGTTGAGTGTCAGAATGATCCTCTGGTCTGGATCTAGTTCACGACACTTCACTCAAAGCTTGAGGCCAGCTGTGGAAACAAATGCTCCTTTTCCAATGTCTCAAATGTCAGAATTATTAGTCTCTCTTTGATGACTCTGTGACATGCATTATGGGAATATATTGCTATCTTATGGAACTGATGAGCTGCAGCATGGAGTTGTCTTTCTTCTCTCCCTCTCGCTCTACCTCTCTATTTTTCCCCTCCCTTCTCTCTACCTCTCTATTTTTCCCCTCCCTTCTCTCTACCTCTCTATTTTTCCCCTCCCTTCTCTCTACCTCTCTATTTTTCCCCTCCCTTCTCTCTCTCTCTCTCTCTCTCTCTCTCTCTCTCTCTCTCTCACCTCTAATGGATCGACTGTCAATTCTACCATAAACAAATCAACCGTATTGATTTAAATGATTTAAGTATTCCTTCACAATCACCGTAAACACCGTAAACAACAAGTCCAGTGATGCACAGAGGTGAGAGGTCAATCAGGCATACATTAGCAGGGTCGGTGACATGTAGCACATGTAGGTTAGGAGAGACGACCTGAGGAAGAAGTGCTGATGTTCAACCACTCATTCACTTTATCCATCCACACACACACACACACACACACACACACACACACACACACACACACACACACACACACACACACACACACACACACACGGAAACACACACAAGCGCATGCTGGTACACAGACATGCATGCACGCACACAGGCACACACACAGATGGTGCCACCTTGGCACAGGGCAGTCTCCAAAGCTTCGCTGTGTTAACACACTGATGCTCTCCAGGTCTCTGAGGCCTCGTTCCCGTCCTCCTCCATTTTCACAGACTTAGAACAAAGCACCATTTCCAAATTGTCTAAGGGAGCAGAGGTGGGCTTGTGTGAAAGTGTGATAAGACAAAAACACAGCAGGTCTCCTGGGAATTGTTGCTTCTGCAATATGACTACCAGAGCATGGACCCATAGTTGGATAGACACACAGTCAGTCAGGTGGGCAAGCTACAGAGCAGGGGTGGGGCAGAGCCTTGGCACTGAGATACCAACCATTTGTACGCTACACACACACACACACACACACACACACACACACACACACACACACACACACACACACACACACACACACACACACACACACACACACACACACACACACACACACACACACACACACACACACACACACACACACATCAATGTAATGGCAGCACTGCTTCAAGCCAAAACACATAAGGGAACATTTTAATCAAAACATGATGCTGCATTACCTCTGTGATCCAGGACAGGGTTCTGCCCAAGCCTGGAGTGGAGGGTGGGGGGTGGAGGGACAAGGGAACATGCAGGAGGTAGGGGGAAGCCAGGTGGAGGTTCGTGGGTTAGGGAAAGGTGAGTAGGGGGTGTGACTGGAAAAACAACCCCAATCCCCTGTGCGTGGAGTTGTGGACTACGTGTTGGACATGGGAAATGAGGAGCATGTGGAGGGCCATCAGAGCTGCGGTGGTGGCAGGCGATCGAGCGTGTGTGTGTGGGGTGGAGGAGTGTGCGTGTTTGTGTGTGAGCATGTGTGGTTGTCGGTGTGTGTGTGAGAGTGAGCAGGGCCAAGCAGGGCTGAACACGGAGGATGGATTAAGACAGATCCTATTAGTCCTGCCGGGGATAGAGACCAGGAAACCAGCCTCATGACATGGACACTACACACTGAGGTGCACACACTGATCGGCTGTGCTGTGTGGGCGGCCTGCTGCTTTCATCATCTGTGAGTTTCATAATGTATTTTCATGGAAGATTATGCTGTTTTCCAGTTGACACGATACACGTTTTGATCGACAAGATGAAATTAGAATCGAAAAGACTTGTATTTGTTCCAATTTGTTCCAAGACTTTTATGAAGAGAAAGCTGAACAAACACTAACTCATGGAGAGAGAGACAAAAAATGGAGTGGTTGAGCATGTCGCATGCATCGTGGTGATAGCGGCCATTCGATGGCTCAGTTGGCTGTAGTGGCTATGAAGCTGAACTCATTGTGGGTGGCAGGTAGCCTAGCGGTTAGAGCCTCCAACCTCTCCAGAAGTCCAATGTCTGTTTTGGATGAGTAATCTTTTTTTAAATGAGAAGCAAAGAAGTTGCGAAGTTGCGGACAGTGGAGACTCAAGCAAGCAGCAGACACCCCCCTCCCCCTCCCCCCAAAAAAATCACATTAACGTTGCAAAATGTGAAAGAAACCTCTGTGGAGGAGTTGATTCCATTACAGTGTCTTCGTCCAAAATGGCACACCTATTCCCTAGATAGGGATCCCTATTCGCTATATAGGGATCCCATTTGGGATGCAGACAGCGTCTTCCCCTCCCACTGGGTCAGAGGAACCAGGTTATTACCGGGTCTTAATTAATTGACCATCAAACCTGCCTGTGACCATCGACCATTGACCCACCACATCTGCATCATGTTATGCTGTTTGCTGATTCATTCGTTGTCATTCCTGTTTGGAAAGGTCTGTCCAAATAAACCAGGCAGGCTTAGTGGCTGATGACATCACAGAGGCCGGGGAGGAAGTGAAGGGGCTGATGGGACGCCTGGGGCCTCGAATGGAACAGCGGAACAACAGCCTCTTGCAGGTGATCCAAAAGCATCTCCTCTTAAGCATATCTCTGATGGTTTCATTGAATTCAAAGAGATGTCAATATCCGAAACAATCTGTGCTATCCTGTCCCTTAGGCATTTTGCCTTGGCTCAGACATTTCATTAGCCTCCATCCTTTCAAATTATTTGAAATAATTAAAAGGATCATTTGAAAGACAGCTACTGTACAATGCTCTGGAAGTTGGGTTCCAAATTTCTCAGATTTTCCAGAAATCCTGGCTGAAGTATTCTTGGTTTCCTGCTTATTCTCTCCTGATTCCAGGAATCTTCCAACTAAGATATCGTGAAAATCTGTGAATATTGGGAAAGTTAACAACATTTTGCAACCTTTTCTGTAAGTCAAGATCCCATGGAAAGCCATTTGTTTCCTATCTCCCCCTGCCTCTGATATTTTCATTAGAGCTCATCCAGTCAGGTCCCATCAAAGCCTATATGCAGTCAATGGGAACATGGTTTTCTTTGTGTTGGTGAGAGACCACAATGTCTTTCCCACTTTCCCCTCTCTCTCTCTCCCTCCCTCTCGTCTCTTTCATCGATGGCAGACTGTTCCAAGCCTCTGGCTCATGAATAAATGGAAGTCTTTCAGATAAATGGCCGCGATCCTGGTAAAACAGTTTGTCTCTGCCGGCGTTGCCGGCGGCCCCATGTCAGGGTGAGGCCATCTATTAAAAAGCCAGGGATGGGGCTTCGGTGGGGACAGCAGAGGAGATGGGGAGAGAGAAAGGGAGAGAGGGAGAGAGGGAAAGAGGGGGAGAGGGGGGGAGAGGTGGATAGTCTATATTAGCTTGGTCACTGAAGAATATTCCATCTTAACTTGGACTTGTGTTTCAAAACATGCCAGAGTGAAATCTTTCAATGGAACCCCTAATAAAAGGAAGGGAGAAGGACTAGGGTGAGGAGAGGTAGGAGGGATGTTCTGTGATGTGAAATTTAACCACCTGTAGCACCTTACAGAGCTGGTAGTCATCTGTGGATGGTGTTTTGGCAGAGGGGTTTACAGAGTGTGTGATCTTCTCCGCCCTGAAATAAAACAGCATATTTTCTGGGGTCTGAGGGTTTTCTGCTCTGTGATTGACAGGTCTGGTCGTCTTGCATCTTGTGTAAACAGACCTTGCCTGTCTATCCCGTGACTGGGCTGTGGCACACCATCTCTACATCACATACTGTGAGGGACAGGGTCTGCATCCCAAATTGCACTCTTTTCTCTTTATAGTTCACTATTTACTTTGACCGTGGCTCTGGTCAAAAGTAGTACACTATATAGGTAATAGGATGCCATTTGGGACACAGGCAGGGAATGTTAAATAACGTTCAAAATCACTACACAAATCCCCTGGTCCTGCTCACAGCGTCAAAAAACAGCTTGTCAATACATTCACAAATGCCATATATTTACAAGGGGCCCTATGGATGTTGTATCCTGCGAGTGTTGAGTTTTTATTAAGTTGTATAAAGCAATGGTGAAAGGGGATCGGAAGAGCAGGTGCCAAAGGAAACAAATGTGTTGTGGCTGGAACAAATAGATACGTGGATAGTTAGGACAGGGACAGATTGACGTAACATTTTTCTGTAGGCCAAACCATTAGGATGTTACAGACGATATTCTGAGAAGACACATTTTCGGGATGTCTCATGGTCGGACAAACACCGCTCTAGCTCTGTCACCTGTCACCGCAGATGTCTCATGGGCTGACAAACACTGCTCTAGCTCTGTCACCTTTCACCGCAGGTGTCTCATGGGCTGACAAACACTGCTCTAGCTCTGTCACCTGTCACCGCAGGTGTCTCATGGGCTGACAAACACTGCTCTAGCTCTGTCACCTTTCACCGCAGGTGTCTCATGGGCTGACAAACACTGCTCTAGCTCTGTCACCTTTCACCGCAGGTGTCTCATGGGCTGACAAACACTGCTCTAGCTCTGTCACCTGTCACCACAAGTGTCTCATGGTCTGACTAACACCGCTCTCGCTCTGTCACCTTTCACCGCAGGTGTCTCATGGGCTGACAAACACCGCTCTAGCTCTGTCACCTTTCACCGCAGGTGTGACAGTGCAACATCGGCAGATGTGGTGGATTGAGACACATCCAATGCAACAACAAAAAAAGATATCACTAGCTTAAACTGACAGATTTTTATGGGGACTTTTTTATTATGCTAACTCACTTCCCTTTCTTTACCTCCTCCCCTTACTGTCTTTCTTCTCTCCCTCTCGCTCTCTTCGGTCCCCCCCTCTCTCTCTCGCTCTCTACCTCTCTCCTTGTATCATAAAATGCATCATGAGGAATAAGGTTTTGAAGTCTGTCCTTTATCTAGGAGATATAAGAAGCTCAGGAATTATTTGGTTATTGATTTATACATATTTAACCCCTTTTTTGGGCGGCACAAAACTACTTCCATTCATGTCTTAAACAGGTACCGGGTTACCTTCAGACGAGTCCTGTGACACTTGTGGGGGCCATAGAACAAAAATGGAGAACCCCCCCACTTTCTGTAGTGGGGTCATATTAGTTTGTAGCCAAAACGGTTCAGACGCTACAGACAGAAGTCAACACATTGGTGGAACCGACTTCAGACGAATCCCATGGGGCTTGTGGGAGTTGTAGAGCAGTTGTGGAGTGGTCATATTAGTTTTTGTGAGAATTACTATTTTCGGGATGTCTCATGGTCGGTCTGACAAACACCGCGGTAGCTCGGCCAGCTTCCACCACAGATGCGGTAGGCCTGAGACGCAGCCCATGTGAAAAAGAGATATCTCTAGCTTAAACTAACTGATTTTGATGGGGATTTTTTAAAATGTTACATACGCACCGGTACGTCAATGGACTCCAGGGGGTTTTAACAGCCGTGTGTTTGACCTGCACTTGTTTTCCAGCTGACTCTTAATAAAAGTCATCACATTTTTGTGTGTATGTACCCAGTTTCATGTGACACACACACCCACGCACACGCACACGCACACACACACACACACACACACACACACACACACACACACACACACACACACACACACACACACACACATACACAGCAGAGAGAGGACATGCTGGAATCTCTTTCACAGACAGATGGGAGCTTTCTGGACCATTAACCTGAGCACGGTCCAGTATGCTTTGTCAAGAACACTGCAAAACCTATTGATTCTTCAGCAAAGAGAAAAAGCCAAATCCTTATGTTTCGTTTACTTTACAATTCTTTGGAGCGTCTTGCGCGGTAAAGAGATATCCGGTTCTGTTTGAGTGTTTCTCGTAGAGAAATTATCAAGTCTTTAACTGCCCCTACCCTGGCTCTTTAACTGCCCCTACCCTGGCTCTTTAACTGCCCCTACCCTGGCTCTTTTACAGCCCCTACCCTGGCTCTTTTACAGCCCCTACCCTGGCTCTCCTCTTCCCTCTTCCCTGGCTCTCCTCCTCCCCTCACCCTGGCTCTCCTCCTCCCCCTACCCTGGCTATCCTCCTCCCCCAACCATGGCTATCCTCCTCCCCCTACCCTGCCCCCCCCTTCTCTGGCTCTCCTCCTCCCACTTCCCCGTCTCTTCTCCTCCTACTCCCCTCCCATGGCTCTTCTCCTCCTCCTTCTCCTCCTGTTGTCCAGGCTGTGTCCTCCTCCTCTCCTTCTCCTCCTGTTGTCCAGGCTGTGTCCTCCTCTCCTTCTCCTCCTGTTGTCCAGGGTGTGTCCTCCTCCTCTCCTTCTCCTCCTGTTGTCCAGGCTGTGTCCTCCTCCTCTCCTTCTCCTGCTGTTGTCCAGGGTGTGTCCTCCTCCTCTCCTTCTCCTCCTGTTGTCCAGGCTGTGTCCTCCTCTTCTCCTTCTCCTCCTGTTGTCCAGGCTGTGTCCTCCTCCTCTCCTTCTCCTCCTGTTGTCCAGGGTGTGTCCTACTCCTCCTTCTCCTCCTGTTGTCCAGGCTGTGTCCTCCTCTTCTCCTTCTCCTCCTGTTGTCCAGGCTGTGTCCTCCTCCTCTCCTTCTCCTTCTGTTGTCCAGGCTGTGTCCTCCTCCTCTCCTTCTCCTCCTGTTGTCCAGGCTGTGTCCTACTCCTCCTTCTCCTCCTGTTGTCCAGGGTGTGTCCTCCTCCTCTCCTTCTCCTCCTGTTGTCCAGGCTGTATCACATGATGGGATACAGACTGGGAGCAGAAACAGAAGTGAGAGAAGGAAGGGGGCCTTGAGAAGATGTGATCACTGAATAGCAATGCTGCAGCTATATTGTCCAGGTCTGTCTGTTCACTACACTTTTCTCTATTTATGTATCCTTTATTTACAGTGCCTTGCGAAAGTATTCGGCCCCCTTGAACTTTGCGACCTTTTGCCACATTTCAGGCTTCAAACATAAAGATATAAAACTGTATTTTTTTGTGAAGAATCAACAACAAGTGGGACGCAATCATGAAGTGGAACGACATTTATTGGATATTTCAAACTTTTTTAACAAATCAAAAACTGAAAAATTGGGCGTGCAAAATTATTTAGCCCCCTTATTAAGTTAATACTTTGTAGCGCCACCTTTTGCTGCGATTACACCTGTAAGGCACTGTATCTACGTAAGTCCCATTGAGAAAGGAATCTTTCTTCAATAATTCCATTACAACATGCACCCCAAAGACCTTGACTACTACGGCAACCTTAGAGGGACACAAAAAGAAAAACACGAAAAATCACAAATTGTCTACAGTGAAATAATTGCATCATTGCATTCAAGGGTGAACATACAGGAGACTGCATGGCTAGGCAATGACAAAATCAACCGTGTGCATAATAATCAGGGTCCCAAAAGCAGCCTGTTTAAGACTCATATCTCTGGTGCTGTAGCTTGTAGATGCTGCTGCTGCTGCCGGGCTTCTGCTGTGAGAGAGATAATAGTCCTGTCTCTCCTCCAGGCTCCCTGGCTGCTTTTGGTAAAGCAGACTGGCTCATCTACAGGAGGGAGGGAGTGAGGGGAGAATGAGAATCTCGCTCTGGGCGCTGAGCGATGTCATGATGTGATGATTCATGTGTTGCACAGTTGGGAGACAGTATTTAATGCCTTGTTTTGTGGTTGGTAGCAGTGGTATGGAGGAGTATGTGTACTGTGTATAATGTTTCCCTCTCTGGTCTGCCTGTGGAGAGTAGACTATAGGTACTCACTCAGTTAGCTCTGTTTGGTTGCTATGGGAGCTAGCTCAGCGATTACGCCTCATTCCTGTCACTTCACGTCCCACCTCTCATCCTGTCAGTTTCTGGTCTGTCTGGGTATTGTGGTTGGGCTTCAAGTGATGATAGGTTCCATACTGGCTGAAGAGAAATATGAAGCACTGACATTCAGCGTGGGAATGGGAACACTGAGGCATTATGTAACTAGATTTTAGTAACAATGTAACAAATGAATGATAATGTAACAATGTTGAGGTGATTAAAGTGTCCATGTAGAGGAGCAGGAACCTGAACAGCACCAAGTTTTATTAGTCATACGTACAGTATATACATGTATACAGCAGGGTTCCCCAATAAGCGGCCCATGGGCCAAATTCGGCCGGGGAATGATTTTACTTGTCCCCCAAGTTTTCTGAGCAAAAACTATATACACTAAGTTTATGAAACATTAAGAACACCTGCTCTTTCCATGACATATACTGACCAGGTGAATCCAGGTGAAAGCTATGATACGTTATTGATGTCACCTGTTAAATCCAATTCAATCAGTGTAGATGAAGGGGAGGAGAAATGTTACATAAGGATTTTTAAGCGTTGAGACAATTGAGACATGGATTGTGTTGGTATTGCCATTCAGAGGGTGAATGGGCAAGACAAAAGATTTATAAGTGCCTTTGAACGGGGTATTGTAGTAGGTGCCAGGCACACCGGTTTGTGTGTCAATAATTGCAATGCCGCTGGGTTTTTTTATGCTCAAGAGTTTCCCGTGTGTATCAAGAATGGTTCGACAACCAAAGGACATCCTTCTGTTCAAAGAAACAACAATAAGAAAAAGAAAGATAAGAATATGAATATAAAGTAAATGACAGTAGAATAGAATAAATATTGACCTGGAGGAAAAAATAAACAGCAACCTGGAGGAAAAAAAATCTAGACCACCTTTACTCCACACACAGAGGAGCATACAAAGCTCTCCCTCGCCCTCCATTTGGCAACTCTGACCATAATTCTATCCTCCTGATTCCTGCTTACAAACAAAAACTAAAGCAGGAAATACCAGTGACTCGCTCAATATGGAAGTGGTCAGACGTGAATGCTACGCTACAGGGCTGTTTTGCTAGCACAGACTGGAATATGTTGCTCGATTCACCCAATGGCATTGAGGAGTATACCAACTCAATTATCGGCTTCATCAATAAGTGCATCGACGACGTCGTCCCCACAGTGACCGTACGTACATACCCCAACGAGAAGCCATGGATTACAAGCAACATCTGAGCTAAAGGCTAGATCTGCCACTTTCAAGGAGCGGGACACTAATCCGGACACCTATAAGAAATCCCGCTATGCCCTCAGACGAACATTCAAACAAGTAAAGTGTCAATACTGGATTAAGATTGAATCCTACTACACCGGCTCTGACGCTCCTCGCATGTGGCAGGGTTTGAAAACTATCACGGACTACAAAGGGAAACCTAGACGCGAGCAGCCCAGTGATGAGAGCCTACCAGATGAGCTAAATGCCTTTTATGCTCACTTCGAGGCAAGCAACACTGAAGCATGCACGAGAGCACCAGCTGTTCTGGACGACTGTGTGACAACGCTCTCGGTAGCCGATGTGAGCAAGACCTTTAAACAGGTCAACATTCAAAGATGAATTACCAGGATATGTACTCAAAGCATGCACAGACTAACTGGCAAGTGTATTCACTGATATGTCTTCACTGACATTTTCACTGTAATACCTACATGTTTCAAGCAGACCCTGTGCCCAAGGAAACGAAGGTTACCTGCCAACATGATTACCGCCCCTCCCCGTAGCACTCACATCAGTAGCCATGAAGTGCTTTGAAAAGCTGGTCATGGCTCATATCAATAGCATCCTCCTGGAAACCCTAGAAACACTCCAATTCGTATTCGAAGCTCATCACTATGTTAAGGACCTGTGACTAAACACCTCCCTTTGCAACTGGATCCTGGACTTCCTGACGGGACGCCCCCAGATGGTAAGGGTAGGCAACAACACATCTGCCACTCTGATCCACAACATGGGGGCTCCTCAGGGGTGTGTACTTAGTCCCCTCCTGTACTCACTGTTCACCCACGACTGCGTGGCCAAACACGACTCCAACACCATTATTACATTTGCTGATGACACAATAGTGTTAGGTCTGATCACTGACAGTGATGAAATAGCTTATAGGGAGAAGGTTAGAGAACTGGCAGTGTGATGCCAGGACAACAACCTCTTCCTCAATGTGAGCAGGACAAAGGAGCTGATCGTGGACTACAGGAAAAGGCAAGCCGAACTGCCCCCCATTAACATCAACGGGACTGTAGTGGAGCATGTCGAGAGTTGGTGTCCACATCACGAACGAACTATCATGGTCCAAACACACCAAGACAGTCATTGAAGAGGGCATGACGACATCTTTTCCCCCTCGGGACACTTATTAAAAGATTTAGCATGGATCCTCAGATCCTTAAAAGGTTCTACAGCTGCACCATCGGGAGCATCTTGATCGGTTGCATCACTGCCTGGTATGGCAACTGCTCGGCATCTGACAGTAAGGCGCTACAGAGTGTAGTATGTAAGGCCCAGTACATCACTGGGGCCAAGCTTCCTGCTATCCAGCACCTATATAATAGACGTGGTCAGAGGAAAGCCCATAAAATTGTTAGAGACTTAAAATTGTCACCCAAGTCTTAGACTGTTTTTTCTGCTACCACACGACAAGTGGTACCGGAGCACTAAGTCTAGGACCAAAAGGCTCCTTAACAGCTTCTACCCCCAAGCCATAAGACTGCTGAACAACTAACTATCACTTCACCTCTACCTACATGTACAAATTACCTCAACTGACCTGTACCTCCGCACACTGACTCGGTACCCCCTGTATATAGCCTCGTTATTGTTATGTTATTGTGTTACTTTTATCATTTATTTATTTTTACTTTAGTTTATTTGTTAAATGTTTTCTTAACACTTCTTGAACTGCACTGTTGGTTAAGGGCTTGTAAGTAAGCATTTCACAGTAAGGTCTGTGCTTGCTGTATTCGGCGCATGTGACAAATAAAGTTTGATTTGTTTTGATCATAGGATATTTTTGACTGCATCCCAGTGCCACCAGAGACCCTGGGTTCGCGCCCAGGCTCTGTCGCAAACGGCCGTGACTGGGAGGTCCGTGGGGCGACGCACAATTGGCCTAGCGTCTTCCGGGTTAGGGAGGGCTTGGCCGGTAGGGATATCCTTGTCTCATCGTGCACCAGCGACTCCTGAGGCGGGCCGGGCGCAGTGCACGCCAACCAAGGTTGCCAGGTGCACGGTGTTTCCTCCAACACATTGGTGCGGCTGGCTTCCGGGTTGGATGCGTGCTGTGTTAAGAAGCAGTGTGGCTTGGTTGGGTTGTGTATTGAAGGGCGCATGATGTTCAACCTTCGTCTCTCTCTCGAGCCCGTACGGGAGTTGTAGCGATGAGACAAGGTAGTAGCCACTAAAACGATTGGATACCACGAAATTGGGGAGAAATAGGGGTAAGAATAAAAAGAAAAAAAGAATGGCAACCTGTTCCCTATATATTGCATTACTTTTGACTAGAGACCTATGGGCCCTGTTCAAAATGTTTATACTATATAGGGAATAGTGTGCTAGTTGAGACGCAGCCCATGTTCCACAGGAGGTCGGTAAACCTTTATTGCGGAGGACGGGCTCGTGATAATGGCTGGAGCTGAATTGGTGAAATGGTATCAAATACATCAATCATGTGGTTTCCATGTATTTATGCCATTCCGTTTGCTCCATTCCGGCCATTATTATGAGCCATCCTCTCCTCAGCAGCCTCCACTGCCATGTGGAGCTGGTCTAAGTGTATAATGGGTAGGGGTAGACTGGCCCGCCTACATACCTGTGGTGGTGCTGAAAAATCCAGGGTGGTGCAGCTCTTAAGCAGAGGGGTTAGAGCAGGCCTCAGTCCAAGCTCTGGGCTGGGAGGGGGAATTAACCCAGGCCATAGGTTCCTACAGCATGTGGAAGTGTTTTTGGGCTTGGGGGGGTTGGTTGTGTATGTGCATGTGTTTGTGAATGTGCATGCGTGTGTGTGTTGGTTGCGGAAAGAGTCTATTCACAGGACTGAGGAGCTGAGACAAAGCAAATTACTCTTCATTACTCTTCATCTTGCCCGGGACCATATGGTTGAAAAACAACAAGCCACAGAATGATGATAAATGCAGTCAAAGGGGGGGGGGGGTGCATCATGTTATGTGCATGTTTGTCATCAGCAAGGACTAGGGAGTTTTAGGATAAAAATAAATAGAATAGAGGTAAGCACAAGCAGTATCCTAGAGGAACACCTGGTTCAGTCTGCTTTCCAACAGACACTGGGAGACGAATTCACCTTTCAGCAGGACAATAACCTAAAACACAAAGCCATATACACTGGAGTTGCTGTCCAAGACGACATTGAATGTTTCTGAGTGGCCTAGTTACACTTTTGGCTTGATAATCTATGGCAAGACTTGAAAATGACTATCTAGCAATGACCAAACATCTACTTGACAGAGCTTGAATTTTTTTTTAAGAATAATGTGCAAATACTGTACAATCCAGGTGTGGACAGCTCTTGGAGACTTACCCAGAAAGACAGCTGTTATCACTGCCAAAGGTGATTCTAACAAGTATTGACTCAGGGGGTTGAATACTTATTAAATCAATATATATTAATGTTTTATTTTGTGTATACTGTATATTTATTTTTTTACAAACGTTTTAATTTTTCTTCTACTTTTTCTTCCACATTACAGTATTTTGTGTAGATCATTGACAAAAAACGTTACAATCAAATCCATTTGACCCCCACTTTGTGGAAAAACAAAATGTGGAAAAAGTATAGGGGTGTGAATCATTTCTGAAGGCACTATACAGTATGGGTGCATGACTGTAAGTTGCTTTGAATAAAGGTCTGTTAAATGGCATATTGTATTATCATTATATAAATCTGCATGACTTCAGTGACACAGCCAACACCCTGATGGTTTTATGATAGGGTTTCCTTAAAGCTGGGTTTAGCCTAGCACTCAGGGTTATCATTAAATCCACCCTCTGCTCTCAAGGCTAATATCAATGTCTCAGGGATGTTGGGATGATAACCATCATTTTCTCTCTCTAAATCCCCTTAGTCCCTGGTGGCCCTGGAATGTCTATAATAGAAGTTCATTCAGCTGTCTCTTTATCCTTGTTTTGCTGCTTCATCCTTTACTGTTGTCACAACGTTTTCATTACGTTGCTGGAGAAGCCCTTAATGACCCCCTTAGAAGACTAAACATGAGGCCAAACAGGGTTTTGTCTGGACAAAGAACTGCTTGACATTTCGCTGTTAGGGCAAATGCCCATGGTAAATCAGTCGGATGCCAACATTGAACAATTTACGGTAAGGCCCAAATCTCATTTGGTCATATTCAGAACTAGGATCGTTTCACAGGTTCAGGGTCAGTTGAAAATGATCCCCCACTGTTTCTTCTACAATAAATAAAAGCGATCTCACGGCAGACCTTTCCCAGGTCCCTACTCCCTATAATACCTTGGAGCCGTTCCACTTTACTGCGCTGTAAAACAATGGATATATGAGCACTAAAAAGGGAAGGCCATGAACGACTGATGGCTCTGGAAGCACTCCAGGTACGTTCCCTGCAAGAACCACTGGCTGCTAGGAGAGTGAGTGTTTTCCCACTAGCACACAGAGCGCTGCCCAAACCCTCCACAGAAACGACAGTCAACCTTAGCTATCCAGGAACCAATAGAGAAAGCCTACCTCGGCCTGCCATTCCACACCAACAGACAACAGACTAGGAGTTGAGACATGCAATGAAGAAAGGCAAAGACAAAACAGATTAGTTATGGTGACCAAAGTACAGAGACTATGATCAGCAGGTCAAATCAACCACACCACTTTTCTAGATAACGCATCAGACCTGTAGATACAAAAGGAAAACAATATGGGTGTATAGAGTAAATCTTCCAGTATACTACAGTACTGCCTAAATACATTACACTGTACTACTGCAGCCTGTGGATGCTGTCTCAACCACTCTCACATACAGTAGGGGGTAGTGGGGTAAGTTGAGCCACCCTGGTTTCAAGGAAACCAGACACAAAATGTTTCATTTGACAAAATAATCCTGAAGAGGTCATCACTTCTTAGAATCTGTGAAGGAAGAAACCACATGGAAAAAGTGGTATGCAAGTTAGGTATATATTTGCTATGCTTTTACATGAATTCAGATTATTTCTAGGGATACACACATTTCCTGAAATATATGTAGATGTCTTTGTCATATGTCAGATGGTTTTCGGGTCTAGTCTGGGCCCTGGCTGGGTGCTGTAATGTTAGTGTAGCCAGCTCTGTGGTGCTGCTGAGTTCAGCAGGGAGTGTGCAGTACAGTAGACTCATGATGAGCCCCAAATTACACACTATCCCCTACATAGTACACTACCTTTTACCAGAGCCCTGTGGAAGTACTGCACTATGTAGGGACTCAGACTTGGGTGTGATCCTGTGCGTGTGTTTTCTTGGTTTTTCCCCAGATTCCTAATGTGATGATTGATGGCTGTGAAGCCCCAGCACAGGTCCCGGGCAGCCACAGCCCAGGCTTCTGATTAACTTGTTTGCATACACACAATGAATTAGACTGGGTGTGGAGAGAGAGAGAGAGAGGGGGGGGGGGAGCAAAAGAGAGAGAGAGAGAGAAAGAGAGGGAGCGAGAGAGAGAGTTAGAAAGAGAGAGAGAGAGAGAGAGAGAGAGAGAGAGAGAGAGAGAGAGAGAGGGAGAGAGAGATAGAGAGAGAGATAGATAGAGAGGGAGAGAGAGAGGGAGAGAGAGATAGAGAGATAGATAGAGAGGGAGAGAGAGGGAGAGAGAGAGATAGAGAGAGAGATAGATAGAGAGGGAGAGAGAGAGAGAGAGAGGAGAGAGAGCTAGAGAGAGAGAGAGAGAGAGAGAGAGAGAGAGAGAGGGAGCGAGAGAGAGAGAGAGAGATAGAGAGAGATAGAGAGAGCGAGAGAGAGAGAGCTAGAGAGAGAGAGGGAGAGAGAGAGGGAGCGAGAGAGAGAGAGAGAGAGAGAGAGAGAGAGAGAGAGAGAGAGAGAGAGAGAGAGAGAGGCTGCTCAATAATAACAATACTGTACAGGGGTGGTTGGTTGGTTAATTAGGTAACACCATTCCTCCCTAACACACCCTGCTCTGTTTAATTCTCATTTCCATCCTCCCTTCCCTCCCTTCCTCCTTTTCTCCCTCCCTCACTCTGACTGCAACATCATTTCCATAACAAATCTGAAACATAAAGTGGAGAGTGAGGGAATCGTTTGCTGTGGTCCAGCATATGTAAAATCTCCTGTTCCACAGGCAATATTTAATTTTAGTTGGGTGGTGTTTGAATACAGTCCCTGACAAAGGGGGAGAGGTTTTCCTCTCCAGTGTTGCATTGTGGTCCGGGAGGTTTGTGCATGTCTGTATGACATTGAACAGAGCCATAAGTCTATCAATCACATCTTCAATCAGCGTCATTTAGTTTTGGTTTATTCTCCTCAGTGAGGATAGCTAGTCTCAGTAGCTAAATAATTTAATGTCTCTGATTGCCTTTCATTTGCAAACCAAACTTGAATGTATGAAAATGAGCACCAATTCCTGTGACAGCAGGGCAATTCTCTCAGTGTTGCAGTGCCACACTACAATGACACTGTGGTGAGCTTAGGTAAACAACTCCTTATGTAACCTAGCTCCCCCTCAACATTATAAACATCAAGGGATCTATTCAATCCGCATGCATTCATGGTAAATGCTACATATGTTGGCTCAAACAGAAATTACATTTACATTTCTATCACGGAATCTTTAATGCTCCAGCTTTGCAGATTGAATAGAGCCCCAAGCCTTAGTAGGATCTTTAACTTGGCATCAAAAATAATATTATGTATATCATCTCGTATTGTTCTTTAGCACCATACTGCACCACGGATGTGGATCTAAAACAAGAGAATTATATTTGGATTATATACGGAAAATAGTTTAACATCACTAGCTATTCCTTTATTGTGATCCAAATGATCCATACTTATCTTTATCTGAATGTCCTAAAGCAGTTTTATTATGTAGATCAAATATATTGTTACACTCGAATGAAACTGAAGATGAGCATTGCCTCAGAGCACCTGTTAGAAACAAGTTCCCCTAAGTTATATCCTGGTATTCCTCATGGTAGCTATATTTCTGCATATCATACCTGTTAACATAACTCTCCTCCCCCTTCAACATACACACAATTATCAGGCTTATTATGGGAATTATCAGAGAGTCCCTGGCCTGTTAGTCTATTAGAGGAGGAATGAATACACACACACACACAGAGAGGCACCAGATGCCGCAATGGGCTATCCAGGCAGACAAGTCAGATCCAAGATGATTATAGTATGTAAGTTGATAGCAGGGGGAATAGAAACAGTGTGTGTGTGTGTGTGTGTGTGTGTGTGTGTGTGTGTGTGTGTGTGTGTGTGTGTGTGTGTGTGTGTGTGTGTGTGTGTGTGTGTGTGTGTGTGTGTGTGTGTGTGTGTGTGTGTGTGTGTGTGTGTGTGTGTGTGTTACTATTCTTGTGTTGACCAGAAGTTTTTTTTTAAATGACCAACTGGGGACATTATGTTGGTCCCCACAAGATCAAATACTATTTCTAGGGGGTTTAAGGTTAAGGTTAGAATTAGTGTTATGGTTAGAATTAGTGTTAGCAGCTAGGGTTAGTTTTAGGGTTAGGGTCAGCAGCTAGGGTTAGGATTAGGGTTAGGGCTAAGGTTAGGGTTGGGGTAAGAGTAAGGGATAGGGTTAGGTGTTATTTTTATTTATTTATTTCACCTTTATTTAACCAGGTAGGCAAGTTGAGAACAAGTTCTCATTTACAATTGCGACCTGGCCAAGATAAAGCAAAGCAGATCGACAGATACAACGACACAGAGTTACACATGGAGTAAAACAAACATACAGTCAATAATACAGTATATACAAGTCTATATACGATGTGAGCAAATGAGGTGAGATAAGGGAGGTAAAGGCAAAAAAAAGGCCATGTTGGCAAAGTAAATACAATATAGCAAGTAAAACACTGGAATGATAGATTTGCAGTGAAAGAATGTGCAAAGTAGAAATAAAAATAATGGGGTGAAAAGGAGTGTGTGTGTGTGTGTGTGTGTGTGTGTGTGTGTGTGTGTGTGTGTGTGTGTGTGTGTGTGTGTGTGTGTGTGTGTGTGTGTGTGTGTGTGTGTGTGTGTGTGTGTGTGTGTGTGTTCACCAGAGTAGCAGCAGGTAGTGGGGATGATGGGATGAGGGACTGATGAAGGGCTGTGGCTGGGGGGTAAGAGGTACACCTGAGGTAGGCTGCAGACGAGAGACACAGTGCTGGAGATAACAGTGGAGGGGCTAGTCAAATCTAGAAGAAGGTCAACATGTCCAAGCTGAACTCAAAGCCAGCGTGTGTTCTATAAGTGGTGATGAGTGACTTCAGTGACTTGGAGTGTTTGAGACCTTGAGAGGCTGGTAACGTGTCACACAGAAAGAGAGAGACAGAGGACAGCAAAAAAGCCTAAAAGACATTGGGTGAGAGATGATAGAAAGCCAGAGGAAAGGGAAGAAGAGGAGAGAGAGAGCGATAGAGAGAACGGAGAGAGAAAGAAAGAAAGATAGTGAGGGAAGGAGAGGAGGCAGGAAGTGAGTGCAGCATCGTGTTGCGGAGGAGGCACCTAATTGTCTACTGCAGCATGTAATGACAAGCTTACTCCACATCAATCTTTCATTATTAAGAGCTATTTCTGTTCCTTCGGCACAGAGACTGACTACTGTAGGAGAAGCGAGACAGGCGTACAGTAGACAACAACACACTCTGTTTACTTAGACACAGGACAAACACGGATGAGAAGGATGGAGCACTGCTCTGATTTGTCTGGGGTAGAGAGAGGAGGCGCAGGTTGTAAGTCGAGGTTAAGCTGTTGCTGGACTGAAGAGTGTAAGCCAGTCAAAGTCTATCTTCAAAGAAGTAGAATTAACCAAGCATATGAACAGCATTTGAACAGCATATGTGAGGTCAATGGTATAGGAGATCATTTCTCTGCCTATACCTTCATATTCAACAGTCTCCTTGATATCATATACCATGTGTCCAAAGCACTGTACTCTATAAGGAAATCCTCCCACCACTCATTTCAACAGAGCTTAAAGGGAAGACAGTCCACTGAAGCAAATTCACCCTTTTTCTGCCTTTTTGACATACTGATAAAAAAAATGTTTAAAGGTGCAGAATGGCCTTATTAGCAGACTAAATGTATTCAGTTCAGCCAGGCACAGAATGGGTGCTGTGTAGGTAAGGCTTTGTTGTGAGTCTTGATATATCAGAATTTCATCTGGCACTTCTCACTGATATTCTTCTCAGCATACTGCTGCAGGGAAGAAAAAGCCCCAACCTTACACTCATATAAACCAATTTCTACATGTGATGTCCACCCTAATTAGGACCATAGGACCATATTAAGTAATTTCATGTAATTTACACTGAATCTTAATGTGCATTTTACTAAAGATTCCTTTGAATGTGATGAGAAAAACATGATCCATTTCATTTCATTTCATCGTAAAGCAGTGGATCAGTCTTTTCCATTTCCAACCTTTACCGTGTGTGTTTTAACGTTGCTGATACTCTCTTTAAGTTGCCACCTAACCACACTGTTGTGTTAATGGCATGGGATAAAATGCTCTTCTTGTGCTTCAAGGAATGTTGTAGCCATCTGAAGTTCTGTTCTATAAAGCCAAGTTTTGGCTGCTGTAAGATAGTGCCTTTGAGGACACTGCCCCCTATCTGTCAGATTCATTAAGGCATTATCTTTTCACTCAAACAGGACCATGTTGTGTTGTGTACGCAGGGCTCTTTGGTTTGACTTTATGAAGTTAAAGAGTTAGAACTGCATATCTGTTTGTCCTTGTGCTCGGTCACATTCTTGGTAGTGTTGTTTGTGTCTCTGTTTTGGTTGATGATTGATGTTGAAGAGCGGATGCCAGGTTTCATGAACAAGCAAAGCTTTCAAGACAGACTCAAACACTGAGTTTACAGACTAGAGAGAGTCCCTGATAAGCAACAGACCGCTAAACTAATACTGAAAAAAATGAGAGAGAGGAGAAGAGAAAGAGCAGAAGCGTGGAAGGGAGGGAAGTCAAACTTTTAATTACAAATCACACAGCTTTAGCTTGTGATTATTTAAATGGAATATTCATCAGCTAATACTCTGAATCTCTCTCTCTCTCTCTCTCTCTCTCTCTCTCTCTCTGTGGATGTTTATTAGTCCTACGGAGTCCTGAGTAGATGATAACTTTCACTTCAAAGTCATCTTCTTAAGTTTCATGGCTGTAGGCTTCTCAATGGAAGACATTCAAATCACTGACTGAAAAGTACTAGGGGAAGGTATAGTGGTGTTACCGGGCTGAAGTGGTGGGGATAACCTGAAAAGATGGTTTTGACAAATCGACTGAGGTGACATCACCCATATGTTTCTTGATATCTGAGGCTCTCTTTTTTGATGATAATGATGGTCTGGACATCAGTGTATATCCTTGTATACCCCTCCTGTCCTGCCTTGATTCCCCCAGAGTCTCCCTAGACCCTCTTCAGAGTTCATGTTATTCTTCTCAAGCACACAGACAATCCTACTGTAAAACCACTGTACAGACAGGTCACTGTTCTGTCTGGTCCCTGGCCTCAATGGCCTGCCCTGTCTGAGAGATCCCCATTGTGTGCGGTGCGGGGATCGTTGGGCAGAGACTGCTTTCCCAGCTGTCGTAGGCACGCCAGGCATGAGAGAGCGAGGGAGGAGTGACGGATCAGTATCCTGGGGGATTAGCATGCAGAAGACATCCTGGTGTTGAGCACTAGAAGGATTTAAAAGCACTTTACTGATAATAACGCCACTCTGAAGCAGAGCAGGCAGGCAGACAGACAGAACAGAACCGAGGAAGACAAGCAGGATGGAGGGAAGAAAAAGAGAGCGGGAGAAAAAGGAGACAGAAAAGAAAACAGCCTCGTCCTGACAGTCTTTGAACTGGCAGCAGCCACCTGCTCTCCTCTCCTCCTGAAGAACAACTTCTCCTTCCCTTGATTTTTATCGTTTCTCTTTTCCTCCTCACCACTAACATATGCTGCTCTTGTCGAAGGTTGTTTCATCTACAGGCTTCTAAGGACTCTGTGGATGTTTCTACCCCAAGAGTCACATACTTAAGGGATATGTTTAGAGTCTACTTCAGAGGCTAGGATTTAAGTATTTAAAATTTGTAAGAGTTGGGAGGGACAGTTTAGTCATGTTGCTAAGAACTAAAGAGAAATTTAGACATACTGTATTGTAAGAACTACAGAACTACATTTTATTGATTATCATGACACAGAGATGGAAAACATACTCTGCTTCACGGAAACATGGCTCTCTCTCGAAAGATATACTGTCTGACTCTGTAAAGCCAGTTGGGTTCTCAGTACATCGCGCCGACAGCAACAAACATCTCTCTGGGAAGCAGAAGGGTGGAGGTGTATGTTTTATGATTAACGACTTATGGTGTAACTGTGATAACATACAGGAACTTAAGTCCTTCTGTTCACCTGACCTAGAATATCTCACAGTTAAATGCCGACCGTACTATCTCCCGAGAGAATTCTCGTCAATAATAGCCACAGCGGTCTATATATTCCCTCAAGCGGATACCACGATGGCCCTCAAGGAGCTTCCCTGGACTTTATGCAAACTGGAAACCACATATATTGAGGCTGCATTTACTGTAGCTGGGGATTTTAACAAAGCAAATTTGAGGAAAAGGCTCCTGAAATTCTATCAACATATTGATTGTTGTACTCGAGCTGCTAAAACCCTTGACCATTGCTATACTACCTTCCAGAATACATACAAGGCCCTCCATTTGGCAAATCGGACCATGAATCCATCTTGCTCCACACCTTCTAGAGCCAGACATTCAAACAAGAAGCACCCATGGTGAGGACTATTCAACATTGCTCTGACCAATCGGAATCCACACTTCAAGATTGCTTTGACCACGCAGACTGGGATATGTTCAGAGTAGCTTCATTAAATAATACGACACATATACCAATACGGTGAATGAGTTTATCAGGAAGCGCATAGAGATGTTGTACCCTAACCAGAAACTGTGTATAGATGGGGGCATTCGCACAAAACTGAAAGTGCGAACCACACATTTAACCAGGGCAAGAAGACTGGGAATATGGAAGAACAGAAACAATGTAGTTATTCACTCCGCAAAGCAATCAAGGTGGCTAAACGTCGGTATAGGGACAAAGTTGAGTCCCAGTTCAATGGCTCAGACACAAGACTTACAATGGGGCAAAAAAGTATTTAGTCAGGCACCAATTGTGCAAGTTCTCCCACTTAAAAAAGATGAGAGAGGCCTGTAATTTTCATCATAGGTACAAACGAGGCCTTGTATGACAGACAAAATGAGAAAATAAATCCAGAAAATCACATTGTAGGATTTTTAATGAATGTATATGCAAATTATGGTGGAAAATAAGTATTTGGTCAATAACAAAAGTTTATCTCAATACTTTGTTATATACCCTTTGTTGGCAATGACAGAGGTCAAACGTTTTCTATAAGTCTTCACAAGGTTTTCACACACTGTTGCTGGTATTTTGGCCCATTCCTCCATGCAGATATCCTCTAGAGCAGTGATGTTTTGGGGCTGTTGCTGGGCAACACGGACTTTCAACTCCCTCCAAAGATTTTCTATGGGTTGAGATCTGGAGACTGGCAAGGCCACTCCAGGACCTTGAAATGCACTCCTTCGTTTGGGATGCTTGTTTGGGATCATTGTCATGCTGAAAGACCCAGACACATTTCATCTTCAATGCCCTTGCTGATGGAAGAAGGTTGTCACTCAAAATCTCACGATACATGGCCCCATTCATTATTTCCTTTACACGGATCACTAGTCCTGGTCCCTTTGCAGAAAAACAGCCCCTAAGTATGATGTTTCCACCCCCATGCTTCACAGTAGGTATGGTGTTCTTTGGATGCAACTCAGCATTCTTTGTCCTCCAAACACGACCAGTTGAGTTTTTACCAAAAAGTTATATTTTGGTTTCATCTGAGTATATGACATTCTCCAAATCTTCTTCTGGATCATCCAAATGCTGTCTAGCAAACTTCAGACGGGCCTGGACATGTACTGGCTTAAGCAGGGGGACACGTCTGGCACTGCAGGATTTGAGTCCCTGGCGGCGTAGTGTGTTACTGATGGTAGGCTTTGTTACTTTGGTCCCAGCTCTCTGCAGGTCATTCACTAGGTCCCCCCGTGTGGTTCTGGGATTTTTGCTCACCGTTCTTGTGATCATTTTGACCCCACGGGGTGAGATCTTGCGTGCAGCCCCAGATCAAGGGAGATTATTAGTGGTCTTGTATGTCTTCCATTTCCTAATAATTGCTCCCACAGTTGATTTCTTCAAATCAAGCTGCTTACCTATTGCAGATTCAGTCTTCCCAGCCTGGTGCAGGTCTACAATTTTGTTTCTGGTGTCCTTTGACAGCTCTTTGGTCTTGGCCATAGTGGAGTTTGGAGTGTGACTTTTTGAGGTTGTGGACAGGTGTCTTTTATACTGATAACAAGTTCAAACAGGTGCCATTAATACAGGTAACGAGTGGAGGACAGAGGAGCCTCTTAAAGAAGAAGTTACAGGTCTGTGAGAGCCAGAAATCTTGCTTGTTTGTAGGTGACCAAATACTTATTTTCCACCATAATTTGCAAATTAATTAATAAAAAATCCTACAATGTGATTTTCTTGATTTTTTTTCTTCTCATTTTGTCTGTCATAGTTGAAGTGTACCTATGATGAAAATTACAGGCCTCTCTCATCTTTTTAAGTGGGAGAACTTGCACAATTGGTGGCTGACTTTTTTGCCCCACTGTATGTGGCAGGGTCTGCAGACAGTCGATGGATTATAAAAGGAAAACCAGCCAAGTCGCGGACATCAACGTCTTGCTTCCGATCAGGCTGAACACCTTCTTCACTCACTTTGAGGATAATACAGTGCCACCGACACGGCTCACTACCAAGAACTGTGGTCTCTCCTCCTCCGTGGCCAACATGAGTAAGACATTTAAGTGTGTTAACCCTCGTAAGGCTGCCAGCCCAGATGGTATGCCTTGCCTCGTCCTCAGAGCATGCGCAGACCAGCTGGCTGGTGTGTTCACAGATATATATTAAATATGTCCCCAAATGTCCCCAAATGCTTCAAGATGGCCACCATTGTCCCTGTCCCTAAGAAAGCAAAGGTAATTGAACTAAATGACTATCGCACCGTAGCACTCACTTCTGTCATCATGAAGTGCTTTGAGAGACTAGTCAAGGATCATATCACCTCCACCTTACCTGCCACCCTAGACCCTCTTCAATTTGCTTACCGCCCCAATAGACGATGCAATCGCCACCACACTGCACACCGCCCTGTCCCATCTGGAAAAGAGGCGTACCTATGTAAGAATGCTGTTCATTGACTATAGCTCAGCATTCAACACCATAGTACCCTCCAAGCTCATCATCAAGCTCGAGTCCCTGGGTCTGTACCCCACCCTGTGCAACTGGTTCCTTGACTTCCTGAAAGGTCGCCCCAGGTGGTGAAGGTAGGACACAACACCTCCTCTTCGCTGATCCTCAACACTGGGGTCCCACTCCCTGTTCACCCATGACTGCATGGCCAAGCACGCCTTCAACTCAATCATCAAGTTTGCAGACAACACAACAATAGTAGGCTTGATTACCAACAACGATGAGACTCTGGGAGTGTGGTGCCAGGAAAATAACCTCTCGCTCAATGTCAACAAAACAAAGTAGATGATTGTGGACTTCAGGAAACAACAGGGAGCAACCCCCTATCAACATCGATGGGACCGCAGTGGAGAAGGTGGAAAACTTCAAGTTCCTTGGCGTACACATCACTGACAAACTGAAATGGTCCACCAACACAATCATTGTGGTGAATAAGGCGCAACAGAGCTTCTTCAACCTCAGGAGGCTAAAGAAACACCTAAAACCCTCACAAACTTTTTCAGATGCACAATTAAGAGCATCCTGTCGGGCTGTATCACCACCTGGTACGGCAACTGCACTGCCCACAACCACAAAGCTCTCCAGAGGGTGGTGCGGTGTGTGTTGGGCCGTGGCTCAGACGTGCTCAATGGGATTGAGATCCAGGCTCTTCGCTGTCCATGGCAGAACACTGACATTCCTGTCTTGCAGGAAATCACACACAGAACAAGCAGTACGGCTGGTGATATTGTCATGCTGGATGGTCATGTCAGGATGAGCCTGCAGGAAGGGTACCACATGAGGGAGGAGGATGTCTTCCCTGTAATGCACAGTGTTGAGATTGCCTGCAATGACAACAAACTCAGCCCGATGATGCTGTGACACACCGCCCAAACCCATGACAGACCCTCCAAATCGATCCCACTCCAGAGTACAGGCCTCGGTGTAATGTTCATTCATTCGACGACAAACATGAATCCGACCATCACCCTTGGTGAGAAAAATCCGCGACTCGTCAGTGAAGAGCACTATTTGCCAGTCCTGTATGGTCCAGCAACGGTGGGTTTGTGCCCATAGGTGACGTTGTTGCCGGTGATGTCTGGTGAGGACCTGCCTTACAACAGGCCAACAAGCCTTCAGTCCAGCCTCTCTCAGCCTACTGTGGACAGTCTGAGCACTGATGGAGGGATTGTGCATTCCTGGTGTAACTCGGGCAGTTGTTGTTGCCATCCTGTACCTGCCCAGCAGGTGTGATGTTCGGATGTACCAATCCTGTGCAGGTGTTGTTACACGTGGTCTGCCACTGAGTGGACGATCAGATGTCCATACTATCTCCCTGGAGTGCTGTCTTAGGCGTCTCACAGTACGGACATTGCAATTTATTGCCCTGGTCACATCTGCAGTCCTCATGTCTCCTTGCAGCATCCCTAAGGCACATTCACGCAGATGAGCAGGGACCCTGGTCATCTTTCTTTTGGTGTTTTTCAGAATCAGTAGAAAGGCCTCTTTAGTGTCCTAGGTTTTCATAACTGTGACCTTAATTGCCTACCGTCTGTAAGCTGTTAGTGTCTTAACGACCGTTCCACAGGTGCATGTTCATGAATTGTTTATGGTTCATTGAACTAGCATGGTGTAACGGCCATTGGTGGTGGAAGAAGGTGAGTACCTTGAGTACCTAACAGGTGAGAAGGTGAGTACCTAACACTGAACAAAAACAAAAAAGTGAACGAACGAAACCGAAACAGTTCTGTCTGGTGCAGATACAAACACTCAACAGAAAACAATCACCCACGAAACACAGGTGGGAAAAGGCTACCTAAGTATGATTCTCAATCAGAGACAACTAACGACACCTGCCTCTGATTGAGAACCATACCAGGCCAAATGCAAAACACAACATAGAAAAGCGAACATAGACAATCCACCCCAACTCACACCCTGACCAACCTAAAACAAAGACATAACAAAAGAACTAACTTAGGTCAGAATGTGACAGTACCCCCCTCCCCTCCCAAAGGTGCGGACTCCGGTAAAACCTGAACCTATAGGGGAGGGTCTGGGTGGGTGTCTGTCCGCGGTGGACGTGGACCCCACTCCACCATAGTCTTTCTCTGCCTCTTAACCCGACTCCGTGGCGCCTTTCGAGCGGCGACCCTTGCCGCCGACCCCGGACTGGGGACCCTAGTAACGGGTCCCGAATGGACGGGAGATTCCGGCAGCTCAGGACAGACGGGCGACTCCGGCAGCTCAGGACAGACGGGCGACTCCGGCAGCTCAGGACAGACGGGTGACTCCGGCAGCTCAGGACAAAAGGGCGACTCCGGCAGCTCAGGACAGACGGGCGACTCCAGCAGCACAGGACAGACGGGCGACTCCGGCAGCACAGGACAGACGGGCGACTCCGGCAGCTCAGGACAGACGGGCGACTCTGGAAGCTCAGGACAGACGGGCGACTCTGGCAGCACAGGACAGACGGGCGACTCTGGCAGCACAGGACAGACGGGCGACTCTGGCAGCACAGGACAGACGGGCGACTCTGGCAGCACAGGACAGACGGTCGACTCTGGAAGCTCAGGACAGACGGGCGACGCTGGCAGCTCAGGACAGACGGGAGCACCTGTCAGGAGGAGACGGAGAGACAGCCTGGTGCGGGGGGCTGCCACCGGAGGCCTGGTGCGTGGAGGAGGCACCGGATAGACTCGACCGTGGAGGCGCACTGGAGGTCTCGAGCACCGAGCCTGCCCACACCTACCTCGCTGGATACACCCCGTAGCCAGGCCAGTGCAGCGAGTGGGAATAGACCGCACTTGGCTGTGCTGGCGAACCAGGGACACCGTGTGTAGGGCTGGTGCCATGTACACCGGCCCGAGGAGACACACTGGAGACCAGATGCGCTGAGCCGGCTTCATGGCACCTGGCTCGATGCCCACTCTAGCCAGGCCGATACGAGGTGATGCGATGTAACGCACCGGGCTATGCCTGCGCACCGGGGACACCGTGCGCCTCACGGCATAACATGGTGCCTGCCCGGTCCACCTATCTCCACGGTAAGCACGGGGAGTTGGCTCAGGTCTCCTACCTGACTTCGCCACACTCCCCGTGTGCCCCCCCAATACATTTTTGGGGCTGCCTCTCGTCCCAGCGCTATAGGTCCCGCGCTGCCGTGCTGCCTCCTCATACCACCGCCGCTCAGCTTTCGCTGGCTCCAGTTCTGCCTTGGGGTGGCGATATTCCCCAGCCTGTGCCCATGGTCCTTCTCCGTCCAGAATCTCCTCCCATGTCCATGAGTCCTTATAGCACTGCTGCTCCTGGTTACCACGCTGCTTGGTCCTTGAGTGGTGGGTGATTCTGTAACGGCCGTTGGTGGTGGAAGAAGGTGAGGACCAATGCGCAGCATGGTAAGTGTCCATCTTTTTAATAAAGTAAATGAACACTGAACAAAAACAACAAAGTGAACGAACGAAACCAAAACAGTTCTGTCTGGTGCAGATACAAACACTCAGCAGAACACAATCACTCACGAAACACAGGTGGGAAAAGGCTACCTAAGTATGATTCTCAATCAGAAACAACTAACAACACCTGCCTCTGTTTGAGAACCATACCAGGCCAAACGCAAAACACAACATAGAAAAACGAACATAGACAACCCACCCCAACTCACGCCTTGACCAACATAAAACAAAGACCTAACAAAAGAACTAAGGTCAGAACGTGACACATGGGAAACTGTTTAAACCCTTCACAATGAAAATCTGTGAAATTATTTGGATTTGTATGAATTTTCTTTGAAAGACAGGGTCCTGAGTCTAGATTAGGAAACACTGGCCACTTTAAGAAAATTAAACACTAGCCACTTTAATAATGTCTCTGTATATTGCATTACTCATCTCATATGTGTAAACTGTACTTTATACTATTCTACAGTATCTTAGTCACTTAATGGTTTGTAAATATTGCATCACCCATCTCATATGTACATACTGTACTCTATACTAAGCCACCGTATCTTAGTCCAATGCTGCTCTGACATATGTACATATATTCGTAATCCATTTCTTTCTTATATTTACGTGTATTTTAGGGAAATATTGTGAAACTGTTAGATATTACTTGTTAGATATTACTGCACTGTCGGAGCTGGAAGCATAAGCATTTCCCTACATCCACAATAACATCTGCTAAACATGTGTATGTGACCAATAGAATTTGTTTTGATGTGTTGGTGGGCCATTCTGGTGAGACAGAACAAAGAGGTTTTCATTCAAAAAGGGAACAAAATTTGACTATAGAGTGTTGATGTCCAATTTACAAATTGTAGGCCTAATGCAATTTGCAGGAAGGAAAGAGTAATCACACTAGCCTCTGGATGTCTTGTAAGTGCCTGAAATTGCAGACAGGAACTCTCACTTGAACACTTGATGTAAACAGAATCATATAATTATCAGCTTGGGTTACCAAACAGATTCTGGTTAAACGGTTGTATCCAGAATTACAGCCTTGGTAAAGCTATGTTAAATTGACATGCGAGTGAGTCACAATTCTGTGGCATCAAACATGGCATGGCATCACTTAAAACATGGCACTGTGTTACTTACATGTCGCATTATGTCACTTGACTAAGGAACCTCTTGAAGACTGAGTTTATGCAGGCAACCCTATTGTAATATTTTGCCCAATATTTGATATAATTGGTCAATAGACCAACTGGTGATAAAAAATATCAGAATTGGGCTTCCTGGGTAAGCACAGCTTACATGTTATGAGGCAAATTGAGATATTTAGCCTGATCTCACTTTCTGATGTTGTCTCTGTCATTTTAACACAGGGCCCTCAAATCCTGAAAAGGTTGATTGATTGATTGATTGATTGATTGATTGATTGATTGATTCTACAGCTGTACCATTGAGAGCGTATTGACAGGCTGCATCACTGCTTGGTATGGCAATAGCATCGCCCTCTTTCGCATGGCGCTACAGAAGGTTGTGCCCAGTACATCCCAGCACATTACTGGAGCCGAGCTCCCTGCCATCCAGGACCTATATACCAGGCAGTGTGAAAAGAAGGCACGGAAAATCAACAGAGACACCAACCACCCATGCCATAGACTATTTTCTCTGTTGCCACACGGCAAGTGGTACCAGTGCATCAAATCTGACACCAACAGGCTCTTGAACAGCTTCTATCCCCAAGAAATACGACTGATAAATAGGCAACAAAATAGCTACACGGACCGAGTTTACCTTGTATCTTTATTGACCTTTTATTTCACTATTTGCACTGTCTCCATGCTCACTCACAGGGCTCTCCACACTCACAGGGCCCTACACACTCACAGGGCCCTACACACTCACAGGGCTCTCCACACTCACAGGGCCCTACACACTCACAGGGCTCTACACACTCACAGGGCTCTCCACACTCACGGGGCCCTACACACTCACAGGGCTCTCCACACTCACAGGGCTCTCCACACTCACAGGGCCCTACACACTCACAGGGCCCTACACACTCACAGGGCCCTACACACTCACAGGGCTCTCCACACTCACAAGGCCCTACACACTCACAGGGCCCTACACACTCACAGGGCTCTCCACACTCACAGGGCCCTACACACTCACAGGGCTCTCCACACTCACAGGGCCCTACACACTCACAGGGCCCTACACACTCACAGGGCTCTCCACACTCACAGGGCCCTACACACTCACAGGGCTCTCCACACTCACAGGGCTCTCCACACTCACAGGGCCCTACACACTCACAGGGCCCTACACACTCATAGGGCCCTACACACTCACAGGGCTCTCCACACTCACAGGGCCCTACACACTCACAGGGCCCTACACACTCACAGGGCCCTCCACACTCACAGGGCCCTCCACACTCACAGGCCTCTCCACACTCACAGGGCCCCACACACTCACAGGGCTCTCCACACTCACAGGGCCCTACACACTCACAGGGCTCTCCACACTCACAGGGCCCTACACACTCACAGGGCTCTCCACAGTCACAGGGCCCTACACACTCACAGGGCTCTCCACACTCACAGGGCCCTACACACTCACAGGGCCCTACACACCCACAGGGCTCTCCACACTCACAGGGCTCTCCACACTCACAGGGTTCTCCACACTCACAGGGCCCTACACACTCACAGGGCCCTACACACTCACAGGGACCTACACACTCACACACACTGTCACTCCAACACACACACACACACAAACACTCACTCCATCATTTGCTCACTCACACATAATATGCACATACATTTATACTGACTCTACACACCCACACACCCACTCACATGCAAGCTGCTGCTACTCTGTTAATCTTATATCCTGTTGCCTAGTCCCCTTACCCCTATACATATCTATGTCCATCAGTCCAGTATCCCTGCATATGTAAAAATGGGATTGGATTTGACTTTTTAAATATTTCCTCTATATAGTAAGCTTACTTACTTTCTTACTTTATTGTGTATTTCCTATTCTTATTTCTTGTGTTTTTTTCTAGTAATACATTGCTATTGGTTACTGCATTGTTGGGTTTTGAGTTTGCAAGAAAGGCATTTCACTGTACTTGTGCATGTGACAATAAAACTTGAAACTGGTTAACTTTATCCAATAGACATAAAAAAACAGGATCTCAGTCAGTCCAATACAATAAAGATGCAGTCTGGGATCTTAAGCACTTACAAATTCGTAACATACTGTATGAATTGGAATTTGTAACATCATACGTATTGCAACAAAAGTGTATGTATTCTGAAATGGATGACGTCGTACACAATTGTATGCAATTTTTGGGAACCCGTTGTGGCTCATGAGCACAACTTTCAAAACTACTGGCTTAAATTATACAAAAGGTCTGGAGCATCATTTTAAGTAACCAAAAACTAAAGGAACCCATCTGTGCTTGCAGCCAACGAAACAGTTTAACTTCAGATAGCTCATGCTAGAACACACTTAACACCTTCAATGTTATCCAACAGACATAATTAAGATGCAGAAACAGGGCCTCAAGTCAGAAACATTAAATTGACCAAAACACTGAAAGGAACCCATCTGTGCTCACAGCCAACAAAACAACTTTACTTTAGACATAGTTCCTCCATTCCGTTGGCATTGTGACGATAATGGGAGTTTAAATCAGTGCTTCACACCCTCTGGGTTCATAGTGAGGTGATGGCCTATTGTTCTTGCATGCGACAGAGAATACAACAACAAGTGGCACAGGAGTGTGTGTGTGTGTGTGTGTGTGTGTGTGTGTGTGTGTGTGTGTGTGTGTGTGTGTGTGTGTGTGTGTGTGTGTGTGTGTGTGTGTGTGTGTGTGTGTGTGTGTGTGTGTGTGTGTGTGTGTGTGCGCGGGTGTGCGGGTGTTCGAGTGAAACAGATGGCTCTGCTAGATGACAATGGTGCCATTTCACGCTGCATCCTCCACCTGTAGCGTGACGGGACACTTTTACACCCCTCTGAAGCCTGCAGGGAGGGAGCCAGTAGATGAATATATCTCTCACTGACAGACAGCCACACAGTGGAGTCACATATAGAGGGCTAGACACATACACACCCCATGTAGGGGTCTTTTAATGATAATCATTTATTGGTTTTATATAGCGTTTATATAGCACTTTTTGTCAGATGCTCAAAGCTCTTTGTATTGTATGGACTTGGAAAACAAATCTCATCTCATCCACCAAAAATGTGTCCGTTTAAAAAGTTCAGTCAAACTTAGAGATGGAGAGAGATTAATACATAGGATAGTGGACTACAGTGTGTACAGATGTCATTGCTTTGTTCATTTTGCTTAGTTGTTCCACTCTCAATGTCTTTCATTCTCATCCATATAGGAGTCCTACCACATATGTCAGCAAAACATAATAATCTTTATATGAATCATGTTGTTTATAACTCTTCCTTTAATGAGATGAACCAATGATTTCAAATGTGTGTCACGCTTTAGGGCCCAGAATCAGACTCTTTATAGACCCACAGCCAGAGAACACCACTTCAATACAGAGCTGTTATTATGACTCTCCTCTGCCCAAGCTGCCCTGTGTCTGCAGTCTCCCCATGACGGCTGTGTCTGAAAGGGCACAACATGTCAGATGCCGTGTCTGACGACAGTAGCTGGTGTCACGTGGTCCCTTTGATCTCCCCCACCACCATCAGGCCAGGTCGCAGGGTTAAGGGCACCATAGTGGCAAAGCATGCTGGGAGACATGGGCTGTGATGTCACTCTCCCACCGGTGCTCCTGACCTTAGTGGGTTCGACGTTGTTAGACGCAACTTGTTGGCTAGGGTACGCTGGCAGCTGTCTTGGGTCGGCGTGGTAACGGCATAGTAACGGGCCCTCTGTGGCATTAGTTCTGGTCCATTCCATCTAAAACATTAACAATATTGCAATGCTGGTATCGTCACAGCCCTACTGATAATTTACTATCCCATACCTGTAAAAACATCTGGAGGATGCCATACTTTCCGTGTGATGGACATGGATATGTGGGGGGTTTTCAACCAAAACCCCAGGATTACACATCGTGAGCTTGCCGGCACATCACATAGCTCTCAACCTTTAAAATGAAGCAATACTTGGATCAAACACAATCTCATGTCTCCTTCTCGGCTCTCAGAGTCAACAGGAAAACGACTGGAGGACTTACTGAATCTACCAGCCAGAGGTGTTGGGTTACACCAAGAGAGTTGAAGTCTGTTTGAAGCAGAATGTCAGCGCACATTTGTCCATAACATTGATGGTTTACAATAAAAAGGTTGATGGGTATATCTAATCTTGGCGGCTGGGGGTTCTGGTTTCTTCCACCCTTCTTGTGATTAACGAGACAGCCTTCCCTCATCTCCCGTTGTGAAATTAGCCACGTCTTCCAGTTGTACACCATGTCCCAAATTTCACCCAATTCCCTTGATAGTGCACTACTTTTACTCAAAAGTAGTGCACCACATAGGGAATAGAGTGCCATTGGAGACGTAGATCCTGTTAACCTGACAACATTTCATCATTAGATCTAATAGCTCTCTGGTCTACTCAGAGCTCCATCATAAACCCCCTGACTAGACATGTTAATGCTGAGAGAACTGTCATTAAACTGATCAGACTCATCACATCACAGACAGGCAGCCTGCCAGTCATCTAGAACTGCTGACTGGAGAATCACTTCATTGGATGGCTACGAGAAAAGAGAAAATAAATTATCTTGCTAAAGCTTCAGTAGGGTTGTGTTGTTTTCTCGTTAGATATGCTACATATAAAAGCAGCAACAGTGCAAATGACTGACAGTATATGGCTTACTGTATCTTTACTTGATTATAGCCTCAGCTCATCAGCCAGGAGGAGCCAGCGTGGCCCATGCAGAACCAATATCAAACACATAAACATAATATTATATTAAGACATGATTTTAACAACCCTATCAATTTGTTTTGAGAGCCTCTGATGCTATTCACAGATGTGAGTCCGGAGAACACAATATTATATAGATTCATATGAATACCCACTCACCCCTGCTCATAAATACCCAGACTACTCATCCCTGCCTGGTGGTTGAGAATGGGCCTCCCTAGGCGTGTGTGTCAGTGGATTCCCATGAGAAAAAAACATGAGGCAGGCCCCCTGTAACCCAATCGCCAGATACTGCCTGCTATAGTGGCGCCGAGAGATGAAATGAAATCACAACAAGGTGATGACAATGATGGCACTTGTGTCTGAATCTGAGACTTAAGGACCTCCATTCCCCACCATCCCTTCCACCCAAGCCCCAAAACCCTCCACTACAATCCCCTTTGGCCACCCCTGACTTGACACTCATCCCAGTCTAACCCTGTCCTCTCTCAGCCTTTTAACAGCCAGTTGCCCATAGCTCTCTCCAGTCAAGTTGTTTAATTTTCTGCATCCCCCTGTAAAAAAAAGCTTGATAAATCTGAGAAATGAAATTGCCAGTGTACGTGCTGGTTGAACCTGTCTCCAGTTCCACACATGAAAGGAAGTGGATTGGAGGGGGGTTGGAGGATGGTTGTAGGGGTTGGAGGAGGGGTATGGGATAGCACGCAGCAGGCAGCATGGACTGCCAGCCAGGCCCGTAATCAGTCCTTAGGACAGGCCAAGAGGCTGTCATCTCTGGGGGTCTCATCCGTCCCCTAACGCCGGGATATTTCACACACCTGCCCCTGTCTTTTAGAGACCAGGGTTCAAATACTATTTAACATCCTTCAAAATACATCATATGTGCTTGTTTGAGCTTGTCAGGCTTTAATGGCCAAAAGAAAAGTCGCAATAGTGCAAACCCTGCCCACCTGGCACTTCAGGAAAGCAAGATCAAACGCTCAAAGATTTTGAGTATTTTTTGAACCCAGGAGCTACACGTTACACTGGATCCTAGCCGATGAGAGCTATCAGCCCCTGCTGCATCACTCCAATACAACGGCAGGGTCGGGTTACAACTCAACAGCACCCTATACATCGACGGCAGAGTCGGGGACGAGGGGCAATCAAAGGCCATTCCTACTGAAGATTGTCTAGAATTTAACCCTCACAACCCTCCTAACACACCACCACCCCAACGGCTTTGACAGACGGAAAAGATCTGCAAGAATTTAACCCCACCACCCTCAGCACTAGCCACTCAAAAGGTTTTGACTGACTGGAACTCACAGTGCCTCACAGCACCCCAGTGTCTGATTTCACTAGTAGTTTACCCCCTGAACTGTGAGGACGGATGGGAGTTTAGCTCTGTCTCTTGTTATGAACCCCTGGGATGGGGAGGGATGGGTAGAGGCGCAGGACGACCCAGGCACCATGGAGCTTCTCCTACTATTCCATTACATGCCTTTACTGTTATTGTCTGGCTTTTGTTCTATTATAACAAGGTCCCCTAATAGGATTGTCCCTGTTAGGGAATTCCATACATACAGTACATACGCACACACAAAGGCACACGCACAGAGCCAAAATACAAACACCGTCCTATGTTTACACACACACACACAAACACACAAACGTACAACCACACGGCCGCAGGGCCAGACTGATTACCAGGACGTGCACTCCGAAGATGCATTGATCAACTGGCAAGTGTCTTCACTGACGTTTTCAACCTGTCCCTGGCCGAGTCTGTAATACCAACATATTTCAAGCAGACCACCATAGGCCCTGTGGCCAAAAACACCAAGGTAACCTGCCTAAATGACAAACAAACCGTAACACTCTTGTCTTTAGCCATGACGTGTTTTGAAAGACTGGTCATGGTTCACTTCAACAGTTTGCATATCGCCCTTACAGATCAACAGAGGACGCAATCTCCATTTCACTCCACACTGCCCTTTCCCACCTGGACAAAAGTAACACCTAAACTCAGCAACAAAAGAAATGTCCCTTTTTCAGGACCCTGTCTTTCAATCATAATTCGTAAAAATCCAAATAGCTTCACAGATCTTCATTGTGAAGGGTTTAAACACTGTTTCCCATGCCTGTTCAATGAACTATAAACAATTAATGAACATGCACCTGTGGAAAGGTCGTTAAGACACTAACAGCTTACAGACGGTAGGCAATTAAGGTCACAGTTATGAAAACCTCGGACACTAAAGAGGCATTTCTACTTACAGGTAAAGGATGGCAACAACAACTGCCCAAGTTACACCAGGAAGGCACAATCCCTCCATCAGTGCTCAGACTGTCCGCAATAGGCTGAGAGAGGCTGGACTGAAGGCTTGTAAGGATACACTGAAGGTTATAGGCAGGTCATCACCAGACATCACTGGCAACAATGTCGCCTATGGGCACAAGCCCAATGTCGCTGGACCAGAAAGGACCAGAAAGTTTCAAGTTTATCGTCGAAGGAATGAGCGTTACACCGAGGCCTGTACTCTGGGGCGGGATCGATTTGGTGCTGCCCCCACCATGCTTCACGGTTGGGATGGTGTTCTTCGGCTTTTTTATGGCGGTTTTGGAGCAGTGGCTTCTTCCTTGCTGAGCGGCCTTTCAGGTTATGTCGATATAGGACTCGTTTTACTGTGGATATAGATACTTTTGTACCTGTTTCCTTCAGCATCTTCATAAGGTCCTTTGCTGTTGTTCTGGGATTGATTTGCACTTTTCGCACCAAAATACGTTAATCTCTAGGAGACAGAACCCTTCTCCTTCCTGGGCGGTATGACAGCTGCGTGGTCCCATGGTGTTTATACTTGCGTACTATTGTTTGTACAGATGAACGTGGTACCTTCAGGCGTTTGGAAATTGCTTCAAAGGATGAATTAGACTTGTGGAGGTCTACAATTTTTTTTCGTAGGTCTTGGCTGATTTCTTTTGATTTTCCCATGATGTCAAGCAAAGTGGCACTGCGTTTGAAGGTCGGCCTTGAAATACATCCACAGGTACACCTCCAATTGACTCAAATGATGTCAATTAGCCTATCAGCAGCTTCTAAAGTCATGACATAATTTTCTGGAATTTTCCAAGCTGTTTAAAGGCACAGTCAACTTAGTGTATGTAAACATCTGACCCACTGGAATTGTAATACAGTGAATTATATGTTCTTTTTCTTTTTCTTTTTTTCTTCCTTAACACGTATTTTTCTTAAAACTGCATTGCTGGTTAAGTAAGCATTTCACTGTAAGGTCTACTACACCTGTGGTATTCGGCATATGTGACAAATACAATTTGAAACCTGACCACATGACTTGTGTTCAGTCCCCCCAGTTCCACAGTCTCACATTATTTTATCTTTGAGCAGGAACCCCAATTAGCTCGGAGAAAATGTACAGAAACACTAAACCCCAGCAGCAGCATGTTTTGAGACAACATATGTTTTTTTTTATAATGGCAAATAATTTTACTTTGCAGATTTAAATCTGTGGTACATTTAATTAAATTACAATCAGAGTTATTCCACCAGCATTCTTCAGCTTTTCTGTGATGCAGACAGTGCAATTTGTACAACTCAGAAGAAGTCTTTGGTGTTGGTAAGATACTCTGTCTGTGGAGAGGAATTATTTAAATGGATTATTTGATGGAGGAGAACGTCAAGCCACCCATTATCACGTCCTCTGGCCCCGAGCGAAGCGCTGTGGTCGATTATCAGCTCTATCTGCTGCCAAAACTTTTCTTTAGCCCATTTCACCTTTGTCTCAGCTCGGCTAACAAGTCCAACATTGTTAGGAATTACATATGCTGCTCTATTTCTCTGTGAGAAACATTCCTTCCTGAGTGAATAGCGTTCAAAAACATTTGTTCCTCGTTCTGCAGAATAGGAGATTAGTGAAGGAACATGTAAAGTGGAGGAACTACAGACAAATTATTTTTGGTTGTCTGTCTGTACGTATGTCTGGGAATGATATTGTCTTTTTCCTCCTCCAAGACGTTTATACCCCGACACCTCAAACCCAACACCAAGCATCAAAGTGTGACTGGTGTCTGATGAGGCCAAACCACCCTGGTTATTGTTCTTGGCCTGTCCAGTCCTCTAAGTCCTGGTAAGTACTATTAGAGGTCCCGCCCCTGGTTGACCACAGACGGCCCGGTGTCCCACCCAGACATGAAACTAAACAGTACACACTGGTCTTAAATATCCCATGCAGGCACAACGTTAGGGATTCTGAGGCCGCAGTGACAGCCAAAACAAATGTTGTCCCCACCTCTGGTACAGTAGCCTATCACCAGTCCTCCATTGTTGGGGCAACTGAATGTGAACATGGAATAACCTACAGTATAAGGGAGATTTCTACCACTGCTGGTATTTGGCATAGTTTAGAAGATTGTTTCATGATAAGAGAAAAAACAACTGTATCCTAAACAATTTTGAAAATGCTTTTTCTGTTTGCGTAATCCTAGCCTTGTGTGCCAGGCTTGTACAACCATTGAAAGAGACAAGAGTAAGATCAGAAAGATACCTACTCTACCTACTCTATCTGACATGCCTCCTGCATTTCCCAAGTGGAAGAAGTGTGATTAACATAAATTAATGCTCCCCCTATCCAGTGGCCAATGATTCTGTACAATTAGATTATTCATCTCTCTGCTTTCTCAGTCCCTAATCCTGTTGACTTTGGGTCTATTGACCAAACCACAGTCAGACTCAATTTATATTATTCTACCATTTTCCTCTGCTGAAAGGGGAACGTGTTCACAAATTATGAAAATATTTATTTTCTCTGATTCCTCTGATTTGGCTTCATGCTTCATTTGGCAGGAGTGTATCTACAAGAGTGTGTGTGTGTGTGTGTGTGTGTGTGTGTGTGTGTGTGTGTGTGTGTGTGTGTGTGTGTGTGTGTGTGTGTGTGTGTGTGTGTGTGTGTGTGTGTGTGTGTGTGTGTGTGTGTGTGTGTGTGTGTGTGTGTGTGTGTGTGCATGTGTTTGTTTGTGTTTGTGTGTGTGTGCACGTGCGTGACATGCGTGTTTGACATGCATATTTCATTAACCTCTGATAACTCTGTCTTTTCACAATCCTACTTAGACTCATCTACAAGTCCAGTCTTAAGAAACTTAGTGGCTTCATCCCAGAACTTTCTCTCTGGGCGGGTGTGGTTGTCTGGCCAAGTGAGGAGTGCCACAGGGATAAAAACAGTGGACATAATTCATAACTCATTTACAGCCTGTCTCGTAAGATCAGTGAGGCTTTGGATTTATCACCATGCATTATTCTTACAAGACTTGTGAAATAACACATTACCTCTTGTCAAGCATTCAGAATCTAATGGTCAAAATCACTATTAACAAGAGGTGGGGACATAAAAAAGTGTGAGCTACATTCAGGCTTTTTTCTAAATTGCAACCTATTCCCTACATGGTCCACTACTTTTGACCAGAGCAATAGGGTGAATAAGGAATATGGTGCCATTTGGGACACAAGCCCAATCTGGCCAGTACACTATCAGAAAAAAAGGTGCAATTTAGGGTTCTTCGGCTGTCCCCATAGGATAATCTTTTGGAGAACCCTTTTTGGGTCCTGGGAAAAACCCTTTTGGTTCCAGGTAGAAGCTTTTGGGTTCCACGTAGAATCCTTTCCAAAAGGGATCAACCTGGAATCCAAAAAAGGTTAACCATGGAACCAAAAAGGGTTCTCCTATGGGGACAACCGAAGAATCCTTTTGGAACCCTTTTTTCTAAGAGTGTAGGAGATACGGGACAGAACTGCCCAGTTCTGTCACTGCCATTGTACACAGCTACTGGATGTGAGGTAAGAGGCAACGTAGAGGGCAAACCATCTTCCAGAGGAGTACATGTCCATCCAGAGGAAAAAGGTTGTTTGGTTTTGAAGGGAAACGACCGCCGGAGCCCCATAGGCAGACAATAGACAGCTGAATGTGTGTGTGTGAGAACAGACAGGGGCAACTCATCACTGCACATCAAATTAAAGTCAAGCCCACCCATCCCCAGAATAATGATGTGACAAAATAAAACAAACACAGCTAACGTCTGGGTTCAGATTCTATCTCTCTCTCTCTCTCTCTCCCTCTCTCTCTCTCTCCCTCTCTCAATCCTCCATTCAGCCACGCAAGCTTAAGGAAATCCTTCCGTCCCAGAGGGTGCTTGAATCCCACACGCAGAATCTAGGGTGTGCGTCCCAAATGGCACCCTATTCCCTATATAGCGCACTACTTTTGACCAAAGCCCAATGGGTTGGGACATTTGGGACGAACTCCAGGAGGAGCAAAACAGACCCCACACCCCAGATCTTTCTTTTCATAAGACATGCTTCTCACATGACCAGATAACGTTCCCTCCTGCCATCCCATCCGCCTCGCTCACTGTCAGACAGCTGGAAGCTGGAGTAGAGAAGCCCATCCAGGGCAGGGCCTCTGGAAACAGGTGGGAGCGAGCCCTCCCATTGGCCGAGGCTGAGAGCCAAAAGCCAATGATTATCTGCGGGGCTAGGCACTGTAAAAAGTAACTGCCTAACTCATTAAATAAATTGAGTAGTGGCAACTCAAACATCTCGAACGGTCAGTAGAACTCAAATCATAAAAGCGGTACTAACTCATTTGTCAATAAGATTTCATATCACTTAATGTTTTTGAGTACTGTTAACAAATATTAAAGTTATAGAGTAAATATAACTTTAGTTATTTACGGTATGTTCTGCTATGTTACAAGTTGTTATGATTTAATATTTATTAAATAGGTTGCTCTTACATTATGTCTTTAGTTTAAATAATAAAGTAGTAGTCAGACATTAGTGGCACGTGCTGCTGTTGTAGAACCAACCTGATAGAGAGGCTTCAGAGCCTTCTGCACTATAGGCCCTGCCTCTGGGTTAGCCTAGAGGACTGACTGGGGGAGACTGAAGAGGTGGGAGGGATTGTTGCCGCTGGCATATTATGTTGCTCAAATTCAGACATGTTTTGTAAGCTGTGGAACATTCAGAGGAAGACTCAAGGGGACCCAATGGACAGCGGACCCATTGGATATTGAACCTCAGCTTTATGCTATAGGCATTAAATGAGCCTGGATGGTCTCCTATAGGCCTCCAGCTGTCGAAGCTTCCCACCAGCAGAGACAAAACATTAGATGGAAGTGAGCTACAGTATCGATTGCCTTCAGAGGATTGCTGAAGTCCTATGGGCACTACTGTTGACAACATATTTTTATAGAAGTCCCAAGAGGACAAACATCATCATGTGTTTTTCCTCTCACCAGCACAGTCACTTCAGCCCCTAAGAATAACAAATGACACAACAGCTGTTTATCATTTTTTTGAGTTTTCATGCAAATTATTACCAAACGTTGATTGTGTTATTCTTGCATTTAAATTTCATAGATTACAAAAGTCGATGTCCGCGCCCATGCGGAAATATAATTAGCACAATAAAACATCCACCTAAAAATCTGTCAGTTTAACCTACAGATATATGTTTTCATGCATTGGATGCATCACAATCTATCGCCTTTGCTTAGGTCGCACTTCCGGATTTGCAGTTAAAGGTGACAGAGCAAGAGCTATGTTGTCAGACCATATCCCGAGGTTCGGTCTTCTCACACAATCGTGTTTAGCGTCCGGTTTGGCCTAAAAAATGATTATGATCGCTATGGACAGATTAGACTCTCACAAACACATTCATGTAGGTTGTTTTGCTGTAGGAAGCCCACAAGTGTCTTGCGACTCTGAAATCAGTACAGCCAATCTGCCAACTTCTGTCTCTAGCATCCAAACAGTTTGGGCTACCCACTTATATGAACCATCTGTTGAAAGGTGAAACTCTCATGAACACATACATGTCCGTTGTTTTGCTCTAGGATGCCCACAGACCTCACAAATCATGACGGAAGGTCCCTGGGACCAGTAGAAAAGATGAATGGAAGTATGAAATATATAAAGACTGTTAAGTTCCAAAAGTAGAAATAATAATCGGATCAAATCAAATGTTATTTGTCACATGAGCCGAATACAACAAGTGCAGACCTTATCGTGATTTGCTTACTTACAAGCCCTTAAACAATAATGCAGTTCAAGAAATATAGTTTAAAAAATATTTACAAAATAAACTATAGTAAAAAATGTAAGTAACAGATTAAAATGACATAACAATAAGTATATACAGGGGGTACCGGTACCGAGTCAATATGTGGGGTACAGGTTAGTCCAGGCAGTTTGTACATGTAGGTTGGGGTAAAGTGACTATTTATAGATAATAAACAGCGAGTAGCAGCAGTGTAAAATCAAAAGGGGGTGGGGGGGAGCTTGGCCCAGGTAATGTATTGAGCATACGTAGTACCCTCTGTAGCGCCTTATGGCCGGATGAGGAGTAGTTGCTCAGCATCTGACCAGTGACGCAACCATTCAGGATGTTCTTGATGGTGCAGCTGTATGACTTTTTGAGGATCTGGGGACCCATGCCAAAATCTTTTTGTCTCCTGAGGGGGAAAAGGTGTTGTTGTGACCTCTTCACGACTGTCTTGGTGTGTTTGGACGATGATAGTTTGTTGGTGATGTGGACACAAAGGAACTTGAAACTCTCGACACGCTCCACTAGAGCCCTGTCGATGTTAATGGGGGCCTGTTCAGACCTCCTTTTCCTGTAGTCCACGATCAACTCTTTTGTCTTGCTCACATTGAGGGAGATGTTGTTGTCCTGGCACCACAATGCCAGGTCTCTGACTTCCTCCCTATAGGCTGTCTCATCATTGTCGGTGATTTGTTTTGTCGTCAGCAAACTTAATGATGGTGTTGGAGTCGTGCTTGGTCACGCAGTCGTGGGTGAACATGGAGTACAGGAGTGGACTAAGCACACACACCTGAGGGGCCACCATGTTGAGAATCAGCGTGCAGATGTATTGTTGCCTACCCTTACCACCAAAAGGGCGGCCCGTCAGGAAGTCCAGGATCCAGTTGCAGAGGGAGGTGTTTGCTCCCAGGGTCCTTAGCTTAGTGATGAGCTTTTTGGGCACTATTGTGTTGAACTCTGAGCTGTAATCAATTAGCAGCATTTTCACACAGGTGGTCCTTTTGTCCAGGTGGGAAGGGGCAGTGTGGAGTTTGATTGAGATGATGTTTGCATCATCTGTAGATCTGTTCGGGCGGTATGCGAATTGGAGTGGGTCTAGGGTGTCCAGGATGATGGTGTTGATGTGAGCCATTACCAGCCTTTCAAAGCACCTCATGGCTACTGACATGAGTGCTACGGGCCAGTAGTCATTTAGGCAGGTTACCTTCGCAGTCTTGGGCAAAGGGACTATAGTTGTCTGCTTGAAACGTGATCATTACAGACTTGGTTAGTGAGAGGTTGAAAATGTCAGTGAAAACACTTGGTCCGCACATGCTTTGAGTGTGACCTTTTCTTAAAAACTCCATATAGCCTAGTATATTTTGTTGCGTTACAGCCTTGATTGATTAAATATATATATTTTTAGCATCAGTCTATACACAATACTCAATAATGACAAATCAAAAACTGTTGTTTCGACAGAAATACCTTATTTACTTACTGTAAGTATTAAGACCCTTTGCTATGAGACTCGAAATTTACCTCAGGTGCATCCTGTTTCCATTGATCATCCTTCAGATGTTTCTACGACTTGATTGGAGTCCAACTAAAGGACTCTTATGGTCTAAGAGCACCTAAATGACTCTCAGACAATGATAAACAATATTCTCTGGTCTGATGAAACCAAGATTGAACTCTTTGGCCTGAATGCCAAGTGTCACGTCTGGAGAAAACCTTGCACCATCCCTACAGTGAAGCATGGTGGTGGCAGCATCATGCTGTGGGGATGTTTTTCAGTGGCAAGGGACTGGGAGACTAGTCAGAATCCAGGGAGAGATGAACGGAGCAAAGTACAGAGAGATCCAGAGATCCCCACTGGAGAAACCTGAACATAGCTGTGCAATGCCGCTCCCCATCCAACCTGACAGAGGATCTGCAGAGAAGAATGGAAGAAACTCCACAAATACAAGTGTGCCAAGCTTGTAGCATCATACCCAAGAAGACTCAAGGCTGTAATTGCTGCCAAAGGTGCTTCAACAAAGTACTGAGTAAATGGTCTGAATACTTATGTAAATGTGATATTTCAGATTCTATTTCAAATACATGTGTCAAAATTTCTAAAAAACAGTTTTTGCTTCATCATTTTGGGGTTTTGTGTGTAGAATGATGAGGGAAAAAATAATTTCATCCATTTTAGAATAAGGCTGTAACCTAATAAAATGTGGAAAAAGTCAAATGGTCTGAATCCTTTCCGAATGCACTGTAGAGAGAGATGGAGAAGAGAGAGAGAAAGCCAGAGAGAGACAGAGCTGAAAGAAAAGCAACCATACACTATGCCATTGAATTGTATCAATCTGTTCTAGTGTTATGATGCTATTAAATTCAGACTTCGCACTCCCAAGCTTATCAGATGTCATTTAATGAAGGTGCCAAACTTTGATTAATAACCTCCAATTCAAACTTTATCATTTAAAAAAAGACTACATTTTTACTAATCAGTTACCTCTGGGGGCATTCGGGTAATTGGGTGAGAATTATCAATGAGAGACTGAAACACACAAAAAGAAAATAAACCCAATCCTTGTGGAGTGTTTATTGCTGATGTGGAATGTGCATAAAGTCAAATTTACAAAATAGTCGTAGTAAATAGAAAACAGTAGCAGCAACAGTACAGACACAGAAGTAGCAGAAACAGCAACAGCAGTAGCAGAAACAGCAACAGCAGTAGCAGAAATAGCAACAGCAGTAGCAGAAACAGTAGCAGCAGTAGCCACCATTCCGTTTAGGAGAAGTCGGTAGGTCTTCAGTAAGGCAAACAGCAGCAGAGTGGTGAATGAGTCCCAACAGAGCCTCTCTCTCTCTCTCTTTCTCTCTATGGCTATAACCCTGAGGGCAGTGTCTGCCTGTCTGTCCCTGTGCTTTTCAATAACAACATACTTCCTGCTCTTGTTTAATCCTTAAGAGTCTATTGACTCAAACATGTGTCAATCTAAGTAACATAATTTAAAAATCCATAAATTTAAGCTATCCATATCCATGTGTTCTTTGCGTAGGCTGCGTCTCAATCTACCATATTCTCTCTGTCGACCTTCTGCATCTGTGGTGAAGGTGTCTGAGCCTAAGCAGTGTTTGTCAGACCATGAGACATCCTGAAAATCGGTCATCTCACTAAAATGTCTCGATTGATTATTTTTTATTTTCTATAGGCTATAGCAGTAAAGTAGTCAATTTAATATTTTACCAAATAATTATTTGAACAATTCCATATGTTATCCCCCCATGGCTTAGACTTTTAGAGATTAACAAAGGTAGACATGACTCATTCTGTGGATAAACATCATCCAATCATCCTCTTCCAATCAATCAGAGCTGAGCTGACTCCATCCGGTTTGAGGCCACTGCTCTGGCAAACTTGCTGTAGGCCTGTTCCAAACGGCACCCTATTCTCTGTATAGTGCACTCAATTTAACCATAGGGCTCTGGTCGAAAGTAGTGCACTGTACTCTCTTAGGACAAAAAAATAGATATCTAGAACATTAAACGGTTCTTCGGTTGTCCCCATAAGAGAACACATTGAAGAACCTTTTTTGGTTGCATGTGGAACCCTTTTGGTTGCAGGTAGAACAGAAACCTTTTGTTTCCAGGTAGAACCCTTTTGAGTTCCAATCCTTTCTATAGAGGATCCTACATACAGAGGGTTCTACATGGAACCCAAAAGGGTTCTCCTATGGAGACAGCCGAAGAACCCTTTTGGAACCCTTTTTCGAAGAGTGTATAGGGAATAGTGTGCCATTTGAGATACACTCTGTGTGTCTGGGCCAGTCACTGTCAAAGTCCCCATCAGGTATCAGTGGCTTGTAGAGGTCAGGGGTCAACTCAGAATGTGTCCCGGGGGTAAATACACTCATTAGTCCACTGCAGCTCATCTGCGGCCCAAATCATGTCCAGCTGTATAAAGGTTCATGCTGGCCAGGGTGTGTGAGTGCATGCGTGCATTTACAGTACCAGTCAAAAGTTTGGACACACCTACTCATTCAAGGGTTTTCTTTATTTGTACTGTTTTCTACATTGTAGAATAATAGTGAAGACATCAACACTATGAAATAAAACATATTGAATCATGTAGTAACCAAAAAAAAGTGTTAAACAAATCAAAACATATTTGAGATTTGAGATTTTTCAATGTAGCCACCCTTTGCCTTGATGGCAGATTTGCACACTCTTGGCATTCTCTCAACCAGCTTCACCTGGAATGCTTTTCCAACAGTCTTGAAGGAGTTCCCACATATGCTGAGCACGTGTTGGCTGCTATTCCTTCACTCTGCGGTCCAACTCATCACAAACCATCTCAATTGGGTTGAGTTTGGGTGATTGCGGAGGCCAAGTCATCTGATGCAACATTCCATCACTCTCCTTCTTGGTCAAATAGCCCTTACAAAGCCTGGAGGTGCTGTCCTGTTGAAAAACAAATGATAGTCCCACTAACCACAAGCCAAATGGGAAGGTGTATTGGTGTTTTGCTGCAGAATGCTGTGGTAGCCATGCTGGTTAAGTGTGCCTTGAATTCTAAATAAAATCACTGACAGTGTCACCAGCAAAGCACCCCCACATCATCACATCTCCTCCTCCATGCTTCATGGTGGGAACCACACATGCGGAGGTCATCTGTTCACCTACTCTGCTTCTCACAAAGACACAGCGGTTGGAACCAAAAATCTCAAACTTGGACTCAACAGACCAAAGGACAGATTTCCACTGGTCTAATGTCCATTGCTTGTGTTTCTTGGCCCAAGCAAGTCTCTTCTTATTATTGGTGTCCTTTAGTAGAGTTTTCTCTGGGTCTTCCTTTCCTGTGGTAGTCCTCATGAGAGCTAGTTTCACCATAGTGCTTGAAGGTTTTTGCGACTGCACTTGAAGAAACTTTCACAGTTCCTGAAATTTTCCGCATTGACTGACCTTCATGTCTTATAGTAATGATGGACTGTCATTTCTCTTTGCTTATTTGAGCTGCTCTTGCCATAATATGGACTTTGTCTTTTACCAAATAGGGATATCTTCTGTATACCACCCCTATCGTATCACAGCACAACTGATTGGCTCAAACGCATTAAGAAGGAAATAAATTCCACAAATTAACTTTTAACAAGGCACACATGTTAATTTAAATGCATTCCAGGTGACTACCTCATGAAGCTGTTTGAGAGAATGCCAAGAGTGTGCAAAGCTGTCATCAAGGCAAAGGGTGGCTACTTTGAAGAATCTCAAATATCAAATATATTTTGATTTGTTTAACACCTTTTAAAAACCCTGGAATGAGTAGGTGTGTCCAAACTTTTGACTGGTACTGTACATGTGTGTGCAGTGCTTGATTTGGGCAGGAGCTGTCTGAAGCACTGTACCGGCACCTCCAATGTTTGATGAACTGTTGAAGGCGGGACCTGCATTGAATAGTAATGAAGAGTGGGAATTCATAAACTGTCCAATTAGGGGTTTTAATGGTCATGAAAATCCTGGAAAAGTATTTAATTTTAATAGAGTGTTTTCCTCTTTAAATAAATTATCAAATCACTTAAACATCTACATATCAACCATGATCAGAATTAGGCCTAGCCTTCAGCGCGCCTCTGTGTGCTGTGCATAACCTGTTTGTGTGCCAGGTTGCAACACTAATGCGAGTTGACTGTTGCCGGAGGAGAGAGGGACATTTCAGAGGCAGGTGGCCTATAAAATAATTATAGACTAAATATGTAGCCAATTCAAAACATAGCTTTAAGAATGGCTAGTTAACTATTTAGCTATAAACATGAATGTTGTTGACTTGTTGTTGCCTTTCTCCCGGCATTGTTGAGAAATAAATCTAACACCGTAATTTGAAAACTGGGATTTCCCTCTATTATACAGTAAACTAGCCATGTAATTCTGACAATGTTAAAAATATTCTATGAATTGCCAAATTGAAAAATAACTTCCATGCTGTGCATAGATCTCCCCTGAAACATTATTTGTTTTACCTTATAAGGTTATAGATAAACTTGTCTTAGTTAGCTTCCTTCTTTTTTTAAGTGACCTGTAACTTACCCATTTATCCCTGATTCATTGAATGAGGAAATAATTGTATAAAGTCATACAAGTATTTGGTTGTAATGTTGCAACCTTAATATCAAGGGTGGCCAACATCCTCCAAGAGAGTTACTGGGGGTGCAGGCTTTTGTTTTAGCCCAGTTCTAACACACCACATTGAAGCCTAAACCTCAGCTGCTCAACAGGACCTTAATAAGCAGACTTGGGTGTGTTTCAGAGTTGGATCAAAAGCCAACACACCATGTAGCTCTCCAAATGGAGGGGTGACCACATGTGTTTTATACAGTAGCCTAACAGTGCAGTTATTCTACATTGGGGGGGGGGGTTAAGTGCCTAGATCAAGGGGCAGTAGATAGTAGGCCTCCTGAGTGGTGCAGTGTTCCAAGGTGCTGTATCTCAGCAGCATACCATCCTGCATCTGACTGAAGGCTTGCATCTGACTGAAGGCTTGCATCTGACTGAAGGCTTGCTTCTGACTGAAGGCTTGCATCTGACTGAAGGCTTGCATCTGACTGAAGGCTTGCATCTGACTGAAGGCTTGCATCTGACTGAAGGCTTGCATCTGACTGAAGGCTTGCTTCTGAAGCTAAGCAGGGTTGGTTATGCTCACTCCCTGGATGGGAGACCAGATGCTGCTGGAAGTGGTGTTAGAGGGCCAGTAGGAGGCACCCTTTCCTCTGGTCTGAAAAATTATATCCCAGGGTAGTGATTGGGGACATTGCCCTGTGTATTGCTCTATCTTTCAGATGAGATGTTAAACGGGTGTCCTCACTCTCTGTGGTCACTAAAAAACCCATGGCACTTATTGTAAGAGTAGAGGTGTTAACCCTGGTGTCCTGGCTAAATTCCCAATCAGGCCTTCATACCATCATGGCCACCTAATCATCCCCAGCTTACAATTGGCTCATTCATTCTTCCCTGTAACTATTCCCCAAGTTGTTGCTGAAAATGCTAATGTTTTTCTCAGTCAACTTACCTGGTAAAATAAGGGTTAATAAATATTTTAAAAATCGCACGAGGTGTCACTACAGTCCCTGGTTTGAATCCAGGCTGTATCACATCTGGCTGTGATTGGGTGTTGCACAATTGGCCCAGTGTTGTCTGGGGTAGACCGTCATTGTAAATAAGAATTTGTACTTAACTGACTTGCCTAGTTAAATAAAATAACTGGAATCAGAGACTAGTCTCAATACTACATTTATGCTAACTTTTTCATGTAGGCTTCATAGAGACGCCACCAATTATTGGTCATAGAAATGTGGTTAAAATCACGGAGAAGTCATGAAAAGTCATGAAATTCCATCTGTAAAAATGTGTATAACCCTTAACAATGAAAGTCAGAGGTCTTTATAGCATAATGTCATTTGGGAATTTCTGTGAAAATGGAGAGACAATTCCAAGTCAAGCACTGAATGTGTGCGTGTGTGTACGTAATTGTAAGTAGGTCTGTGTCTCTGTGTGTGTGTGTGTGTGTGTGTGTGTGTGTGTGTGTGTGTGTGTGTGTGTGTGTGTGTGTGTGTGTGTGTGTGTGTGTGTGTGTGTGTGTGTGTGTGTGTGTAGAGCAAACTATTCTGGCTCTAACCAGAATAGAAAGAGGAGTGGGAGGCCCCGGTGCACAACTGAGCAAGAGGACAAGTACATTAGAGTGCCCAGTTTGAGAAACAGATGCCTCACAAGTCCTCAACTGGCAGCTTCATTAAATAGTACCCAAAAAACACCAGTCTCAACGTCAACAGTGAAGAGGTGACTTAGGGATGCTGGCCTTCTTGTTTGCAGATTATTCCACTTATAATTCACTGTGTCACAATTCCAGCTTGGAAAATTCCAGAAAATTATGTAATGGCTTTAGAAGCTTCTGATAGGCTAATTGACATAATTTGAGTCAATTGGAGGTGTACCTGTGGATGTATTTCAAGGCCTACCTTCAAACTCAGTGCCTCTTTGCTTGACACCATGGGAAAATCAAAAGAAATCAGCCAAGACCTCAGAAAAAATGGTAGACCTCCACAAGTCTGCTTCATCCTTGGTAGCCATTTCCAAAAGCCTGAAGGTACCACGTTCATCTGTACAAACAATAGTACGCAAGTATAAACACCATGGGACCACGCAGCCATCATACCGCTCAAGAAGGAGATGCGCTGTGTCTCCTAGAGATCAATCCCAGAACATCAGCAAAGGATCTTGTGAAGATGGAGAAAACAGGTACACAAGTATCTATATCCACAGTAAAACGAGTCCTATATCAACATAACCTGAAAGGCAGCTCAGCAAGGAAGAAGCCACTGCTCCAAATTCGCCATTAAAAAGCCAGACTACAGTTAGCAACTGCACATGGGGACAAAGATCGTACTTTTGGAGAAATGTCCTCTGGTCTGATAAAACAAAAATAGAACTGTTTGGCCATAATGACCATCAGGATGTTTGGAGGAAAAGGGGGAGGCTTGCAAGCCGAAGACACCATCCCAACCGTGAAGCACGGGGGTTGCAGCATCATGTTGTGGGGGTGCTTTGCTGCAGGAGGGACTGGTGCACTTCACAAAAAAAGATGGCATCATGAAGAGGACATCAGTGAGGAAGTTAAAGCTTGGTCGCAAATGGGTCTTCCAAATGGACAATGACCCCAAGCATACTTCCAATGTTGTGCAAAATGGCTTAAGGACAACTAAGTCAAGGTATTGGAGTGGCCATCACAGATTTGTGGGCAGAACTGAAAAAGCGTGTAAGAGCTAGGAGGTCTTCAAACCTGACTCAAAATTCACCCAACTTATTGTGGGAAGCGTGTGGAAGGCTTTTTGGAAGATTGGCCCAAGTTAAACAATTTTAAGGCGATGCTACCAAATACTAACTGAGTGTATGTAAACTTCTGACCCACTGGGAATGTGATGAAAGAAAGAAAAGCTGAAATAAATCATTCTCTATTATATTAACATTTCACATTCTTAAAATAAAGTGGTGATCTTAACTGACCTAAAACAGTGAATGTTTACTAGGATTTGTCAGGACTCTGTCAGGACTCTTAAAAACTGAGTTTAAATGTATTTGGCTAAGGTGTATGTAAACTTCCGACTTCAACTGTATATACACACACAGTGCATTTGGAAAGTATTCAGACCCCTTCACCCACTCCACATTTTGCTACGTTACAGCCTTCTTTTTAAATGTAATAAATTGTTTTTTCCCCATCATCAATTTACACACAATACCCCATAATGATAAATCAATAAACAGGTTTTTAGAAATGTTTGCAAATGTATTAAAAATAAATAACTGATATATCACACCTAAGTATTCCGTCCCTTTCCTCAGTACATTGTTGAAGCACCTTTGGCAGTACTTACAGCCTCGAGTCTTCTTGGGTATGACGCTACAAGCTTGGTGCATTTGTATTTGGGGAGTTTCTCCCATTGTTCTCTGCAGATCTTGTCAAGCTCCGTCACATTGGATGGGGAGCGTCGCTGCGCAGCTATTTCCAGGTCTCTCCAGAGATGTTCGATCGGATTCAAGTCCGGGCTCTGGTAGGGCCATTCAAGGACATTCAGAGACTTGTCCTGAACCCACTCCTGCGTTGTCTTGGCAGTGTGCTTAGGGTCATTGTCCTATTGGAAGATGAACCTTCGCCCCAGTCTGAGGTCCTGAGCGCTCTGGTTTTCATCAAGAATCTCTCTGTACTTAGCTCCGTTTATCTTTTCCTCGATCCTGACTCGTCTCCCAATCCCTGCCGCTGGAAAACATCCCGGCAACATGATGCTGCCACCAACATGCTTCACAAACCAGCGGTGCCTGGTTTCCTCCAGATGTGACACTTGGCATTCAGGCCAAAGAGAATCTTGTTTCTTATGGTCTGAGAGTCCTTTAGGTGCCTTTTGACATACTCCAAATGGGCTGTCATGTACCTTTTACTGAGGAATTGCTTCCGTCTTGCCACTCCTACCATAAAGGCCTGATTGGCGGAGTGCTGCAGAGATGCTTGTCTTTCTGGAAGGTTCTCCCATCTCCACAGAGGAATTCTGGACATCTTTCAGAGTGACCATCGGGTTCTTCGTCACCTCCCTGACCAAGGCCATTCTCCCCTGATTGCTCAGTTTGGCCAGAAGAGTCTTGGTGGTTCCATTTAAGAATGATGGAGGCCACTGTGTTCTTGGGAACCTTCTATCCTGCAAACATGTTTTGCTACCCTTCCCCAGATCTGTGCCTCGACACAATCCTGTCTCTGAGATCTATGGACAATTCCTTTGACCTCATGGCTTGTTTTTTCCTCTGACATGCACTGTCAACTGTAGGACCTTATATAGACAGGTGTGTGCCTTTCCAAATCAATTGAATTTACAACAGGTGGACTCCAATCTCAAGGATGATCAATGGAAACAGGATGTTCCTGAGCTCAATTTTGAATCTCATAGCAAATGGTTTGAATTCTTATGTAAATAAGGTATTTCAGTTTATTTTATGAATTTGAAAACATTTCAAAAAACCTGTTTGTCATTATGGGGTATTGTGTGTAGATTGATGAGGAAAATGATTTATTTATTCCATTTTAGAATTGTCACACCCTGACCATAGTTTGCTTTGAATGTTTCTATGTTTTGTTTGGTCAGGGTGTGATCGGAGTGGGCATTCTATGTTATATGTCTATTTTGTCTATTTCAATGTTTGGCCTGATATGGTTCTCAATCAGAGGAGGCAGGTGTTAGTCATTGTCTCTGATTGGGAACCATATTTAGGTAGCCAGGTTTGTGTTGGGTTTTGTAGGTGGTTGTCTCCTATGTCAGTGTTTGTACCACACAGGACTGTTTCGGGTTTTCACGTTTCTTGTTTTGTAGTTTATTCATGTATAGTTTCTTTATTAAAGAACCATGAATTATAACCACGCTGCATTTTGGTCCGCCTCTCTTTCACCAGAAGAAAACTGTGACAAGAATCAGGCTGGAATGGAACAAAAAGTAGAAAAAGTGAAGGGGTCTGAATACTTTCTGAATGCACTGTATATGTATATTTTATGTATATATTTTTGTACTATAATAACCTTGCTTTATACTATAATACCCTTGCTTTACACACCTAACATTAAATACCTTATATTACACCCCTAATATAACCTCACTCTCAAAGCAGAGATCCCCTTCAGAAAGGGTTAGGTTTAGTATGCCATTTATATTTACTGTAGTGGGACCAGGGTGTGAAGTGAATGTATGTCCCTCATTCCTTGGCAGTGTCCTGCTGATGACAGGTCCAGACTAAGCATCCTCTGTTTTGATGTGGGGAGGAAGAGGCTGTGATTTGTTGGGTCTGTTAACAGAGCTGGCCGATGTGCAGTGGCGGTGTGTTTGATGCTCAGTCGGGGTATGGCATGGTTGGACACAGGGTGTGTATGTGTCGTCTGGACTGGAGGATCCTCGTCCCCTAGGTGTCCTTGGTTTCCTCACCACGTCCAAAGTAGACCTGGGTTCAAATACTTTTTCAAATACATTAGCTGGAAATGATTGAGCAACCAATAGAGAAGTTGAAGAAGTGCAAAGACTCGTCCACTTGGCACTCTAGGCAGGGTAAAGCAAATGCTCTTAGTATTTGAATGATTTCAAATAGCATTTGAACCCAAGAGTGGTCCAAAGTCAATAAATCTACCCCTGGGTCATTCAGTCTATCCCTTCTTCATCCTTTCGCTCTCTCAATCTTGTTTCTCATAAATGGAAATCTGATTGGATGTTATTTTTACCATTTGTCCTAAGGTCCTTGGCATATTGAGAAGAAAAGAGATGAGAAGGAAGAAAGATGAGCCGTCATCAAAACACATTTGTGTCAGTGCCGTGTCCAACGTGTTGCAGTAATCTATGGGAGCACTTATGTCTGAGACGTGGGAGAGACATTCATCACATGCCTGCTACAGTTTATGGCATCAGAAGACCAGGCAGAAGAATTTCGACAGTCTTGGGCCATATATCATAGTGGACATTCCATCATGACGTTCCGACATGGCCAGAGATGTTACAAATGACATCAAATCAAAGTTTATTTGTCACATGCGCCGAATACAACAGTGAAATAACCAACAGTGCAATTTTAAGTAAAAAATAGGTATTAGGTAAACAATAGATAAGTAAAGAATTAAAAAATAAAATGTAAAAAGAAACAGTAAAATGACAGTGAAAATAACAGTAGCGAGGCTATATACAGGTGCTACCGGTGCAGAGTCAATGTACGGGGGCACCGGTAAGTCGGGCTAATTGAGGTAATATGTACATATAGGTAGAGTTAAAGTGACTATGCATAGCTGATAAACAGAGAGTAGCAGCAGTGTAAAAGTGGGGTTTGGCTGGTGGGGGCCGGCGGTGGCGGGACACAATGCAAATACTCCGGGTTGACATTTGATTACTTTTTCAGGAGTCTTATGGCTTGGGGGTAAAGCTGTTGAGAAGCCTTTTGGTCTTAGATTTGGCACTCCTGTACCGCTTGCAGAGAGAACAGTCTATGACTGGGGTGGCTAGGGTCTTTGACATTTTTTAGGGCATTCCTCTGACACCGCTTTGTGTAGAGGTCCTGGATGGCAGGCAGCTTAGCCCCAGTGATGTACTGGGCCATACGCACTACCCTCTGTAGTGCCTCTGTAGGCTGAGCAGTTGCCGTACCAGGCAGTTATGCAACTAGTCAGGATGCTCTCGGTGTTGCAGCTGTAGAACCTTTTGAGGATCTGTGCCAAATCCCATGCCAAATCTTGTCAGTCTCCTGAGGGGGAATAGGTTTTGTCATGCCTTTTCATGACTGTCTTGGTGTGTTTGGACCATTCTAGTTTGTTGTTGATGTGGACACCAAGGAACTTTAAGCTCTCAACCTGCTCCACTACAGCCCAGTCGATGAGAATGGGGGTGTGCTCAGTCCTCCTTTTCTTGTAGTCCACAATCATGTCCTTTGTCTTGATTACGTTGAGGGATAGATTGTTATTCTGGCACCACACTGCCAGGTCTCTGACCTCCTCCCTATAGGCTGTCTCGTCGTTGTCGGTGTTGTGTCATCTGCAAACTTAATGATGGTGCTGGAGTCGTGCCTGGCCATGCAGTCGTGGGTGAACAGGGAGTACAGGGGGGCCTGAGTACGCACCCCTGAGGGGCTCCAGTGTTGAGGATCAGCGTGGCAGATGTGTTGTTGCCAACCCTCACCACGTGGGAGGGGCCCGTCAGGAAGTCCAGGATCCAGTTGCAGAGGGAGGTGTTTAGTCCCAGGATCCTTATCTTAGTGTTGAGCTTTGATGGCACTATGGTGTTGAATGTTGAGCTGTTGTCAATGAATAGCATTCTCACATAGGTGTTCCTTTTGTCCAGGTGGGAAAGGGCAGTGTGGAGTGCAATAGAGATGGCATCATCTGTGGATCTGTTGGTGCCGTATGCAAATTGGAGTGGGTCTAGGGTTTCTGGGATAATGGTGTTGATGTGAGCCATGACCAGCCTTTCAAAGCATTTCATGGCTACAGACATGAGTGCTACGGGTCTGTAGTCATTTAGGCAGGTTACCTTAGTGTTCTTGGTCACAAGGACTATGGTGGTCTCCTTGAAGCATGTTGGTATTACAGACTCAATCAGGGACATGTTGAGCGTGATCACACAGTCGTCCGGAACAGCTGATGCTCTCATGCATGCCTCAGTGTTGCTTGCCTCGAAGAGAGCATAGAAGTGATTTAGCTCGTCTGGTAGGCTCGTGTCACTGGACAGCTCGCGGCTGTGCTTCCCTTTATGGTCGCTAATGGTTTGCAGGCCCTGCCACATCTGACGAGCGTCGGAGCCAGTGTAGTACGATTCAATCTTAGTCCTGTATTAGCCCTTTGCCTGTTTGATGGTTCATCAGAGGTCATAGCAGGATTTCTTATAAGCTTCTGGGTTAGAGTCCAGCACCTTGAAAGCGGAAGCTCTGCCCTTCAGCTTAGTACGAATGTTGCATGTAATCCATGGCTTCTGGTTGGGGCATGTACAGTCACTGTGGGGACAACGTCCTCAATGCACTTATTGATAAAGCCAGTGACTGATGTGGTGTACTCCTCAATGCCATCTGAAGAATCCCAGAACATGTTCCAGTCTGTGATAGCAAAACAGTCCTGTAGTTTAGTATCTGCTTCATCTGACCACTTTTTTATAGACCGAGTCACTGGTGCTTCCTGCTTAAATGTTTGCTTGTAAGCAGGAATCAGGAGGATAGAGTTATGGTCAGATTTGCCAAATGGAGGGCGAGGGAGAGTTTTGTACGCAACTCTGTGTGTGGAGTAAAGGTGATATAGATTTTTTTCCCTCTGGTTGCACATTTAACATGCTGATAGAAATCAGGTATAACTGATTTAAGTTTCCCTGCATTAAGGTCCCTGGCCACTAGGAGCGCCGCCTCTGGGTAAGTGGTTTCCTGTTTGCGTATTACCTGATACAGCTGACTGAGTACAGTCTTAGTGCCAGCATCTGTCTGTGGTGGTAAATAAACAGCCACCAAAAAAATTGATGAAAACTCTCTATGGTAAATAGTGTGGTCTTCAGCTTATCATGAGATACTCTACATCAGGCAAGCAAAATCTAGACACTTCCTTAGATTTTGTGCACCAGCTGTTGTTTGCAAATATACACAAATATATACACACGGCTCTATCTAGCCGGTGCAGCGTATATATCCTACCAGCTGAATTTTATCCATGTCGTCGTTCAGCCACGATTCGGTGAAACATAAGATATTACAGTTTTTGAAGTCCCGTTGGTAGAATATTCGTGATCGTACCTCGTCTAATTTATTGTCCAATGATTGTACTTTGGCAAGTAATATTGATGGTAAGGGCATATTTCCCACTTGCGGCGGCAGATCTTTACGAGGCTCCCCGCCTTGTGTCCTCTATACCTGCGTCTCTTTCTCTTGCCAATGATGAGCATTTTTGCCTTGTCGGGTGTCTGAAGTACATCCTCTGAGTCCTGCTTGTTGAAGAAAAAATCTTTGTCTAATCTGAGGTGAGTGATCGCTGTTCTGGTATCCAGAAGCTCTTTTTTTGCCATAAGATACGGTGGCGGAAACATTATGTACACAATAAGTTACAAATAACGCGAGAAAGCCCCACATAATAGCAAAATTGTTTAGGCGCCCATAAAACGGCTGTCATTTCTTCCAACTGAACAGATTCCCCCTTTCCTTCCTTCTGGGAATCTTCTGGGTAGAAGACTTCTAAGTGGATCAACACTGCCCTCCCCTCTCCAGACTTAGACGTTGTGGATGTCTTTAGGTTTAAGAAAATACAAGGAGGCAAGGAGGGCTAAGTTCTCCAAAACCATGATGTCCCCACAGATTGACCCCACAAATCGAGAAGGAGTCAGACACTGTATGGACAATATACAGCCATGTTCCAATGCACAGCTGTCTAGACAAGTTGACAACACATTACTATTAAGGCTGTGGATGTGGCCCAGATAGGCATTAGAGTTAGAACTCCAACAGAACTACACAACCTATTTTCATTCAGCCAGGCAAAGACTGGAAAAGCACTTATCTCTGTAAACGTTACAATATCGTTTTCCACTATCCCCGGGAGATTTTTACTGCTGTGCAGAGACTCAATGGTGCTAATTAAAATCAAGTTGTGTCCCTTTAACTTTCTTTTAAAACCCTGGGTCTCTGCTGTTTCTGTCTTTCTGGTAGTGACTATGTTTTCTCCATTAGTCAACATAAAGCTGTCAATAGCTTCTCGCTGACTGAAGGAGCTATGCGTCCCAAATGTCACCATATTCCCTACAAAGTGCACTACTTTCTACCAGAGCCTTATGTGACCTGGTCAAAAGTAGTGCACTATATAGGGAAAAGGGTGCCATTTTGGACTCAGACAGCATCAACTGTGGCTGGGTCGCTGGGTTCCTTGCAGGCTCCTCTGTGTTACAGCAGCAGGGCATGTGGTGATATACTGCCCTGGTAGAGGTGATGTTTGTGTAGTCGTGCTGCAAGGTGAGATGGCGTAGAAAGGTGTTGAGGATGGATTCTTGACTGATACCCACCGGGTTCCAATAATGGAAGTATTCATTCTAGAATGAATAACGACAGGCACCAGCGTGTGAGTTCTATGTTTGAATATGAGGAAATAACTAATAGTTATTTCATTGGTCTGAAAATCATTAAGGGATAAGACCTATTGAGCTATGTTCAAAAGTAGATCACTAGGGTAGCATAGGGTAGCATTTGGGACACAACCCCAGTAATATACGTTAATAAACCTGTAATGTGTGTCTATTAAACACCAGGCCTTTATGGAGTATCATGTTTACTACAACCTATACAAAAACCATGCTTGTATATCTGAGCAGTACAAGAAGTGCTTGTGTCGGTCTCTTCTCGAGTACAATGATTATTTGTCAAATTCACTCTGATTGTGTGAATCAGTCTGAATGAAAATATATGAATATTATATTTGTTTTACCACAATATATCAAACATACATGTACAGTACCAGTCAAAAGTTTGGACACACCTACTCATTCAAGGGTTTTTCTTTCTACATTGTAAAATAATAGTGAAGACATTAGAACTATGAAATAACACATAGGGAATCATGAAGTAACCAAAAAAGTGCTAAACAAATCAAAATATATTTTTGATTTTAGATTCTTCAAAGTGGCCACCCTTTGCCTTGATGACAGCTTTGCACACTCTTGGTATTCTCTCAACCAGCTTCACTTGAAATGCTTTTCAATAATCTTGAAGGACTTCCCACATATGCTGAACAGTTGACTGCTTTTCTTTCACTCTGCGGTCCAACTCATCCCAAACCATCTCAATTTCGTTGAGGTTGGGTGATTGTGGAGGCCAGGTCATCAGCACTACCTCACTCTCCTTCTTGGTCAAATAGCCTTACACAGCCTGTAGGTGTTTTGGGTCGTTGTCCTGTTGAAAAACAAATGATATTCCCACTAAGCGCAAACCAGATGGGATGGAGTATCACTGCACAATGCTGTGGTAGCCATGCTGGTAAAGTGTGCCTTGAATTCTAAATAAATCACTGACAGTGTCACAAGCAAAGCACCCCCACACCATCACACCTCCTCCTCCATGTTTCACGGTGGGAACCACACATACGGAGATCATCCGTTCACCTACTCTGCATCTCACAAAGACACGGCGGTTGGAACCAAAAATCTCAAATTTCGACTCAAAGTACAGATTTCCAGTTTCTCAAAGTACAAAGACCAAAGTGCAGATTTCCACTGGTCTAATGTTTATTGCTTGTGTTTATTGGCTCAAGCAAGTCTATTTTTATTATTGGTGTCCTTTAGTAGTGGTTTCTTTGCAGCAATTTGACCATGTAGGCCTGATTGACGCAGTCTCCTCTGAACAGTTGATGTTGAGATGTGTCTGTTACTTGAACTCTGTGAAGCATTTATTTGGGCTATAATTTCAACTAAGAAATGATGTGAAGTATTTTATACACTTTTTTAAATGTAGGCCTTACAAACACTCACTGTAAATAAGACAAATAAAACCTAATATTTGACCCCCCTAATGAACTTATCCTCTGCAGCAGATGCAAGTTTGGGTCTTCCTTTCCTGTGGCGGTCCTCATGAGAGCCAGTTTCATCATAGCGCTTGATGGTTTTTGCGACTGCACTGAAATGTTCCGGACTGACTGACCTTCATGTCCCTCATAAGTATCCAACCCTTTAAAAAACATTTTTTATCCTAAAATGACATACCCAAATCTAACTGCCTGTAGCTCAAGACCTGAATCAAGGAAATGCATATTCTTGATACCATTTGAAAGGAAACACTTTGAAGTTTGTGGGAATGTGAAATTGATGTAGGAGAATATAACACATTAGATCTAGTAAAAGATAATACAAAGAAAAAAATGTGTTTTATTGTTAGTTT